>NW_006238943.1:1884803-1890235 GCF_000226075.1 Solanum tuberosum | reverse complement strand
TTCTTTCCCTTTAAGCTTTCCTTCAATTTGTCTTGAAGCTGATTAAGATTGTTGTGGACATCCTTTGAGTCAAATGAGTGAATTTCTTGAAGTAACCCTTTCGTTATTCTCAAAGCATCATATGGCTCAGAAACACAATACCAAGCTTTCAAACCAAAATGGTTCTTCACCCTCTCATCATGGTAAACCGCTTTAGCAAGTGCTGTCTTACCCAGGCCGCCCATTCCAACAATAGGAACTACAGCCAGATTATTTCCCTTTGTATTCTTAGACAATAAACGACCAACCAAATTCTCTATATCATACTGCCTTCCAAAGATACCAGAATCATCAACCAAAGAAGTTGAAGGTGTTCTAATTTCTTGTTTAGTCGAACCAAAATGATCCTTTAAGCCAAGGCGACCAATTTGCTTTTCCAACACCTCCAATGTTTCAATGGTTTCTTCCAACTTCTCCTTTATGTTAAGGAAAAATTCATCAGTCAAGCACAGGTTAAGGTCACTTACTTGTTTATTGCTTGTTTCTGCAAGATTTTGATGCTGGCCTTCCACCTTAAGCCTCAAAGCTTCATAATTGACTTCTTCTATCAAGTTTTCAGCGCCGTCTACAGCACTCTGAAACTTATGAAGCCACTGGCTCACGTGTCGATTTGATGCTTGTTTATTCTCTGCATCACTTAGCACAATCTGAAGACCAAGCAAAATGTCCTGCAGCTTGTGTAAAAGCTGAACATGATCCTTATGCTTCCAAAACATGTTGAGCAGATCACCATGAGGAGCAAGCCTATCAAAGAGAATATTCAAAGCTGAAGAGAGAAATGCACCACCAACTGCTAACCCAATCTCCATTTCTGAAATCTGCAAAACAAAACAAGTAAAGTGAGAACAATAGTTTAGAGAAAGATAAAATGTTTGTATGTTCAATTACTAACAAGTTTACTTTACCTGTTGAATGCTAAGAGTGATTTGCAAACAAGAATGGTACAACAATAGTTTTCTACAGTGACAGCTATAGGAAAATAAATAAATTTAAGCTGTCTTTTCCATGAGTATGACTTTTCCCCCCAACAAGACTTTGTCTTCATAATATTTTTTTATACTTGAAAACATGTCAAGTTGGGAATTTGATAACATCAAGAGGTACAGTGAAATGATTAAAATTTCTCCCTTGTAGTTGTTTTGTTATATATAATTTTCTTTATATATATAATTTTGTCGTATTTAATTAGAAGTTTCGAGCTTGAATCGTTGTGATAAAGTTTCTCTTGATAGTGCGAGCTAAAACATTCCAAGCAAATTTAGATTACGTGAAAACTTATTTGTATTTGTTATTTACAATAAACTAACAAATACATGACATATGTTCACGCAAAGACTTTTCAAATTGGGAGGATTGCCTCAAGCTATATTGAGAGGATTGACTTTTTTTTTGTATAGAGGCAATAACGTGGAGTTATGGTGTAGAATTAAATAATTATTCTAAGCTTATATTAAGTTCTAACGTGTATTATTCCTATTTTTAAAAGGGGGAAAATGAGTTGACCTATAGTTTGGTGGGGACCACATACCTTGATAATAATCATATATTATTATTATAAGTGGGAAGCTCCAACATTCAAAGTTGGATTATCATTTTGCCCCTAGACTAAATAAAAATGTTATAAAACATGTAAATAATAAAATATTAAATAGTTAAAAGTTGAGTAATCATTTTATCATTTAAAAAAAAGTTATTTATCAGTAATTTAACTACATTTAATTGATAAAATCTTTTCATCTCCCCATTAATTAACCTAATACAGATTACTTAAACTCAATTTACAATCCTACTATTTCATATCTCACATTTACTATTTTTTCCCTTGAGCTTCCAACGGTTATGTGAACTTTTCATGTTCCTTGTCAAATAGAATTGGAGTAATATATAGTGCATGTGCAGTGATTTTATACAACTCAAGTCACATTAATCTTTCATCTTTAAGCTTTATATAATATATATAGATTAGCAGCTATATGCCATAAAAGTTTAAATATATAAATATATATTGTTGATTGGTAACTACTTTATTCCTCTTATGCTCATTTTAGTTCTCAACAATATATATTTAATATATGAAGATTTCCTTGAGTTTGCTAACTAATTCTTATTTATTTCTCTTCATTTCAGATTTTGTTTGGAAACTGTGTGCTCTTCACTTCTCATCATCCGGTACATACTGGATATGCTATTTACAACTCTCTTTTTATCAATTTTATTATTTCACATACATAAAATATAGTTTGTAGGAAACGTAATATAGAAATAAGATTTTTTAGATTTGAGAAATTATCTGTATAATTTTCAGGATATTTAGATCTTATACTTTTTAACATCTTTTACATATTTCAACTTTTTATATCAAGTCCCTTGTTCTTTAATAAGGATTGATTCTTATTGTATTTCCTAATGCAATTATACTTAAACAATACAAGTAATACTCTTATGTCAAATTTTCATATGAAAGAAAATGTTCTTGAATAGAGATTGATTCTTATTATATTTCAATCATACAAATAATATTCTTATGTTAAAGAAATCCTAATCTTGAATCAAAGAAAGGATATACATGTACATGCAATTATAATTAATATATATTGATTCAATTTTTTGATGTCAGTAATAATTTATTATCTTCGTCATAATATAATTACTACTTTTATTACTAGGTGTATTCTATAAAATTGACAATGATATTATAGCCATATTAAAGAAGACATATATTGATCAACTTTTTGTTCAATATTTACAAAATACTACTTTCATTCGCAACAACTTCTTGTTATGCATACGACTATAAGAGGAGGAATTCCCAGTTTCTGAAAGTCATGACATAAATTTTAAGATGTGAAGCATTTGAAAACATAACCAACCTTGCTTATGTTCACATTTAAACTATATGGTGTGCCTATCAGAAAACATGGAAAGTGAATTAATATTTTAAATTTCAACAATTTCTATTTTATAATTCAATTTTTAAAATATAAAGAAGTTTTATAATAGTAATAATATGGGACAAACGTGCAAAGCACGTTCCCAAAGACTAGTAGGTATAAAAGCAAAAGCTACCATGTCTAATATTTAACTCAATATAAATATTAAGTAAAGATTCAATAAAATTTTAAAAAGTACACATTTGTTATAATGTTTTTCAAGAAATATTAATAGAGTGTTGGATGATTTTTTTTACTAATTAACGTCTGTCAAAATATATAGGAGTAAATTTGTTATAATGTTCTTCAAGAAACATTAATAAACTTTATTTTGTAGTTTAAATTTGGTAATTTAAAAAATATGTTTAACCAAGTTTTTGTTGTTACTCAGAAGTCGAAGCTCCACGTGCTATGCATGTGATGAGAAATTAGTTATACTAAAAATGGAAAGAATGTTAGGCAAAAGTTAAATCATTATTTTGTTTCTATACTAAATTATAATCTAATTAATTAAGTATTCACATAATTTTCTCATATTTAATAAGAGCTTTCAAGCTTGAATCGTTAGGATAAAGTTCCTCTTGATAGTGAGAGCTAAAACACCACATAGTAAATTATTATCAAGCAAACTGGGATTAGGTGAAAACTTAATTGTACTCCCTCTGTCCCTAATTACTTGTCCACTTTTGAATTGACACACCTATTAAGAAAACAATAATTGACATAGTGAGTTTACCATTTTACCCCTATTAAATTATGAAGTGGGTGAATTAAAAATTTAAGATTTTCAAGAAGTTCTATCTTTTTCATAGTAATTAATTGAGGGTATAATAGGTAAAAATAATTTGTCAAAATGGACAAGTAATTAGGGACAACTAAAAAAGGAAAAATGGACAAGTAATTAGAGAAAGAAAAAGTATTTGTTATTTACAATAAACCAATAAATACATGTCATATGTTTAGAAAAAGACTTTTCGAATTGGGAGGATTGCCTCAAGCTTCAAGTTATTGGGTAGGTTGGAGTAAATGGATGGTTTCAAATTGGGAGGATTGACTTTTTGGTATAGTGGCAATAACGTGGAGTTATGGTGTAGAATTAAATAATTACTCTAAGCATATATAGTAAGTTCTAACGTGTACTAAGAAATTGTTTATGTATTATTCCTATTTTAAAAAGGAAAAAAAGAGTTGACCTATAATTTAGTGGGGACCACATACCACCAAAATTCACATTTTATATTGGAAATAAAACTTTCGCCAACTAAGCAAAGAATCTATCGTTACCAAAATCTGATCAAGAAAAAATAATAATTAAAACTCGCTAATAGTTGAGGCCAGGTAGATCGTTGTTTGGATGATTTTAGATGTTAAATTATCTAGAAATGACCTCTTGTGTTTTTCTTTTCTACTATACAGAAATGTGAAGACAAAGAAAGACCAAGGGTAAAGAAGTAAATTTACACTAATAAATACATTTTCTTCATATATCTAGAACCATCCATTACATTCCGCCAAGGATAAAAAGGTAAATTTGTGACTAGATCTATGAATTGGAAATGGAATTGACTAGAATTGCATCAATGTGACAACACTCGGTCTTTCTTTTTTATTTTCTTCCAATAGTTCGATCTATCCAGAAAAATTGTCGGCCTACCCCATTCTACCAGCAAACCCTTTCTTTTAGTCGGGCAAGGACTCTCGGTTAGCCGTTTTTTTTGTTCTTTGGTCATAGTGGTTGTTTGAATCTCAAGTTCCATTGTGTTGCACTAAAATTGTAACGTTATCCATCAATGAAATTGAAACTTCAAACCCTATGAAATTTGAATAATATGGCCTTTAACTTGACCTCATTTCACATTTATGTCCTCCAACTTTGGGTATGCACAAGTAGACACTTTAAATTGTATAAAATTGAACAAATAAACACATGTGCCTTACGTGGCATAATACACACAAGACACCACGTAAGATGAAAATTTTCATGTAAGATGTTACTTAGGTCGTTTGTGTCTATTTATTCAACTCTATACAAATTTAAGTCTCTACCTGCGCACATCCAAAGTTGGAGGACATATATATGAGTTGAGGCCAAGTTAAAGGTTATATTATTTTTATATTAGATTTAAGTTAATTTCACGAGATTCACCTATTGTCTTGATCGTGACTTCTCTACTCTTTTACAAAGATGTCGAGAGGTACTAGCTAGTAATTTCACGGGATTCAGCCAATTTTCTTTGCATGGGAAAGCCACCGGGTTCAGAGTGGTTAAGGGAGACATATTTGAAGGATCGAATCAATAATTTTGGAAGATTGAAGGTTGATAAAAATCTTAGAATCAAGGGTCATAGAAACATAAGGATTTGTTGTTGTTGTTGCAAGAGAAACTACAGTTAAAGAATATATATGTCGAATTTAGAAGGCATTTTTATAATATAGCAGTAGCCAGAGGACCTGAAGCAGCTA
>NW_006238943.1:1856125-1884545 GCF_000226075.1 Solanum tuberosum | reverse complement strand
GTATTTGTTATTTACAATAAACCAATAAATACATGTCATATGTTTAGAAAAAGACTTTTCGAATTGGGAGGATTGCCTCAAGCTTTAATTTATTGGATAGGTTGGAATAAATGGATGGTTTCAAATTGGGAGGCTTGACTTTTTGGTATAGTGGCAATAACGTGGAGTTATGGTGTAGAATTAAATAATTACTCTAAGCATATATAGTAAGTTCTAACGTGTACTAAGAAATTGTTTATGTATTATTCCTATTTTAAAAAGGAAAAAAAGAGTTGACCTATAATTTAGTGGGGACCACATACCACCAAAATTCACATTTTATATTGGAAATAAAACTTTCGCCAACTAAGCAAAGAATCTATCGTTACCAAAATCCGATCAAGAAAAAATAATAATTAAAACTCGCTAATAGTTGAGGCCAGGTAGATCGTTGTTTGGATGATTTTAGATGTTAAATTATCTAGAAATGACCTCTTGTGTTTTTCTTTTCTACTATACAGAAATGTGAAGACAAAGAAAGACCAAGGGTAAAGAAGTAAATTTACACTAATAAATACATTTTCTTCATATATCTAGAACTATCCATTACATTCCGCCAAGGATAAAAAAGGTAAATTTGTGACTAGATCTATGAATTGGAAATGGAATTGACTAGAATTGCATCAATGTGACAACACTCGGTCTTTCTTTTTTATTTTCTTCCAATAGTTCGATCTATCCAGAAAAATTGTCGGCCCTACCCCCATTCTACAAGCAAACCCTTGCTTTTTGTCGGGCAAGGACTCTCGGTTAACCGTTTTTTTTGTTCTTTGGTCATAGTGGTTGTTTGAATCTCAAGTTCCATTGTGTTGCACCAAAATTGTAACGTTATCCATCAATGAAATTGAAACTTCAAACCCTATGAAATTTGAATAATATGGCCTTTAACTTGACCTCATTTCACATTTGTGTCCTCCAACTTTGGGTATGCACAAATAGACACTTTAAATTGCATAAAATTGAACAAATAAACACATGTGCCTTACGTGGCATAATGCACACAAGACACCACGTAAGATGAAAATTGTCATGTAAGATGTCACTTAGGTCGTTTGTGTCTATTTATTCAACTCTATACAAATTTAAGTCTCTACCTGCGCACATCCAAAGTTGGAGGGCATATATATGAGTTGAGGCCAAGTTAAAGGTTATATTATTTTTATATTAGATTTAAGTTAATTTCACGAGATTCACCTATTGTCTTGATCGTGACTTCTCTACTCTTTTACAAAGATGTCGAGAGGTACTAGCTAGTAATTTCACGGGATTCAGCCAATTTTCTTTGCATGGGAAAGCCACCGGGTTCAGAGTGGTTAAGGGAGATGCATCTGAAGGATCGAATCGATAATTTTTGAAGATTGAAGGTTGATAAAAATCTTAGAATCAAGGGTCATAGAAACATAAGGATTTGTTGTTGTTGTTGCAAGAGAAACTACAGTTAAAGAATATATATGTCGAATTTAGAAGGCATTTTTATAATATAGCAGTAGCCAGAGGACCTGAAGCAGCTATCTATTACTTGAATTTTGAGTCTATTATTCAATTGACAAGGTAGGAATAAAGTATGCGTAAACTCTACTTTTTGCAGACTCCACTTGTAGGCATTTGACGATTTCTCATCTTCTATAGAATCAAGGAATGTATTATAACTCAATCAGAAGACATGTAAAACTAAAGATAGAAGAAGATCAACAGAAAAATGAAAATTTTGGATCAACAGATGATTTAAAAAACATTCGAACAATGAAAACGATATTTTCAAACGCAATTTCCCATTTTAAGTATCTGAATACCAGTAGAAAACCGATATACTCCAACATCATTATGATGCAAAGTGGGGCAAAACCAATTTAAGCACCGCAATAAGAAAGGGGGAAGACAATATATTTGTACCTTTAGACCTTTCTCACTCGTAAACTTCTTCCCATCAGGTGAAGCGGAATCGAAAACTTGGGTTCATTATGGGAGTTGGGTTGAATTCTTCTACTCTGTTGATGTCTTTTGTGTCATCAGAATTGAAGGCGTGAAGCTCGAAATGGGTTCTAGAGAATTTTGAAACCGTTGATTTCTCTGTTTCGCAGACTGATGACTGATGAGGGTGCCAATGAAGAAATCTATTTCGCTGATTTATGAGAGTGCAAACTATTACAACAAAATAAGCATATTGGTAACTGAAACACGAGTAAATCATTATTTTGTTATCTCACCTTGAATTCATCCCAAACAGGATATACTTTAAATGTATCTCACAGCGACTTCATCTCTGCAACATATCTGCATATCAAGAGGAGTAAAACATATTTTTATCCTCAAGACTTCATCTCTGCAACATAGAAAAAGAATTAAGGAACAAGCAAAGAGAAGTAACCGAAAATCAAAAGATACTAAGGAAATAGAAAAACTTACATCTATTGGAGGTTCTCCCAATGAACATTTATGGTGGAAATATGAGCAATTTTTGGTCAGTAGCCATGGTTTGAGCAATAGACTGCTCAAAAAGGTTTAAAAAAGGAAAATAATTAACAAAAATGCAAAGTGATGTAAATAAAAGTAAAAAGCTTATGATGGAAAAGAATAAGTTACATCAGTTGGAGAGTCATTCTTTTTAATCATCACATGGAATCCTCGTCGATCGTTATGGTAGGAATTTGAGCAATATTTGGCCAGTATTCCCCCTTGTCAAATTCTAGTAATGGTGTGAGCAATGGACAGTCGCGAATTGATAGTTTAGAGAGGGAAGAGGGCATCCCTTTTACTGGAAGGGATTGGAGCTTAGGGCAATTATTGATGGTCAGCTCAGAGAGGGAGGAGGGCAGTGCTGATTCGGAAAGTGATTGGAGATTAGGGAAATTATTGATGTCTAGACTTTGAAGTGAAGTGAGCTGCCCTTCTTCTAGCATTGACTGAAATTGAGATAAATTACCAATACATAGATATTGAAGAGAGGTGAGGCTTCTGATATCTTGGCTCCTTAATGTTTTCAGATTGTATATGGTAAGTCTTTGAATAAAGGAAGGCAATTCCCAATTCTCACCACCAACAATCTCTTCGTCACTGCCATCATGGTAGATGCTTAACTCTCTGAGACAGGGAAGTCTGTGTAAATGCCATTCCTTTCGGCCATTCACCAGTTTCTTGCAATTGTAGATATGAAGTTGTTGTAAATTGAAGGGCAATCCTCCTTCAGGAAAGGACTCTATTTCTGGACAATTAGATAGAATCAGTGTCTTAAGAGATGGGAGGAGTTCCTGCATACGTTCTGGAAAATACATCATCTGGGTCTTCCCACATGCCACCGAAAGTATTTCAAGATTCACACAATAAGCAATATAGAGACTTTCAGTGGCAGTAGGAATAAAAAGCCTAGTAAGGTTCTGGCAATTACATACAAACAATCTGCGTGCTGTTGGGAGCATCTCAGGTGATATATCATCTATACAATCACATTCTTGCAGTTTCAATTCCTCGAGAAACATACTCATCTCACCAACTGGCTGCTCCAATTTCAATTTCTGGCAACCAGATATAACTATTCTCTTCAAGGTAGTGGGAAGAACGCTAAAAGGAAAGGAGGTAATAGAGTTACAATCACTAATATCTAATTCAACAATCTGCTTCATTCCCTCAAGTTGGGATCTAAACATTTGAGCATCTCCAACCTTATGACAACCATCAACTTCAAACCTTTTTAAACATGAAAGTTGGATGGGTGTTTCCAAACTGAGTTCATGGCAATTTATAATTAAAAGCTTCTCAAGTGTAGGGAACTCTCCATTTCCTAGTACATGCCATTGCTTCCACTCCGGCATATCTTCAAATACAAGCTTCTCAAGAGCGTTAAAAGGCTTTTTGGAGGACAAACTGCCATAGAATTCTTCCGTCACCTCTGTTATTCCATACATCCCTCTAATGGAAAGGAATTTCAAACAAGGAAGCTGTCCTAGTGCTGGCAAGGAATAACAGTTCTTGCAGTTTATAAGAGACAATTCTACTAGCTTAAGAAACGAAACATCAGCTAGCCAATTTGGAAATTTTTGTCCCCTCTATATCCGGTGATTCGGACTTCTTGTATGTTTTTATGTGGGCGTAGCTCATCAAGAATGTCTCTTTCAGTTTGTGAATTGTCGACACTACTACTTTCACTCCACTCCAATGATAACTTGCCAACATGAATCTTCTCTCTCATCTTTGCCTTCACAGCTTCCCTACTATCAACCACATTTTGCAACTCTACAACCGATAGAGATCCGTACAAGTTATGTACTTCACCCAAATCTTCCATTCTCGAACCACCTAAAGAAACTTGGCTCCCACTAACACTTGGAGGCTTTTCAACTTGCTCAGATATAGTGGCATCTTCAAGAGAGAAATGTTGCTTATGTCAAGATGACGCAAGTTGATCAACATCTCCATCTGCAGCGGTAGCTCCTCAAGATCAGCACAAGATGACAGGAGAAGTGTCACTAAGTTATACAATCCACAAATGGAATCTGGCAACCTTTTAATCTTTGTCCGAGAAATATCCAAAAATCTCAGGAGCTTTAATTCAATAAACAAGTGATTTGGCAACTCAACAATCTCATAGCGTGACAACGATAATGCCCTTAAGGATGTTAGTCTTGGCAATATGTTATGCAACACCCTCTTGCTTAGCTTAATTTTGTAATCATAGAGCTGGATATTGATTGCAAGTAATGTCCTCAGCTGCTCTGATTTAAAGAGTGATTTCAATTTCTCAAACTCACCACCTTCTCCTATTGAATAGGACATGTGCCGACATTGTTCCAACATGTGCGATCCTTTGTTCTCTTCCAACCTTATACAAAGATTTGAAGATGCAATTTGGGCCAAATCATTGACAAGGTCATGCATTAAGAATCCCTCCGGTTTCCATTCAGACTCTGGGACCCTTTCGAACAATGATCTTGATCTCAACTCAAGAAAGTATTGGTTACCTGAATGCAACTGCTGTACAAGACCATTAGCAATCCACAAGTGAATAACTTGGTCCTTGCGAAATTGATAATCTTTGGGATATATTGCACAATAAGCAAAACATTGCTTCAAATGTGCAGGAAGATCATTGTAGCTCAACATCAGCGCTGGTAATATACCATTCGAACAACTTGGAAGCTCCCATATTTCACTTCTCAAAATGTCTCTCCACTCATCCACCTCTGATTTACCGCGTAAAACACCAGCAAGTGCCTTTAGAGCTAAAGGCAAACCTTTGCACTTGTCTGCAAATTGTTTTCCAATCTCTTTAAGTTCTGGATATTCCTCAGGATCCCTGTTTTCTAGTGAATGTCGTTTGAATAGTTCCCAAGAGACTTCATCAGACAGAGTCCCCACGTTGATTGCCCCACTACCCATCATCAAGGCAACACTCTCTTTACGTGTCGTCACAATGATCTTACTTCCTATATCTCCTTGTACAAAAACATTTCTCAAGTCATCCCACTCGTTGTAGTTGTCATTCCAGACATCATCCAGAACAATAAGAAACTTTTTTCCCTTTAATCTTTCCTTCAATTTGACTTGTAGCTGATTAAGATTGTTGTCATCCTTTAAGTCAAATGAGCCAATTTCTTGAAGTAAACCTTTTGTTATTCTGAAAGCGTCATATGCCTCAGAAACACAAAACCAAGCTTTCAAACCAAAATGGTCCTTCACCTTCTCATCATTGTAAACGGCTTTAGCAAGTGTTGTCTTACCCACGCCGCCCATTCCAACTATAGGAACTACAGTGAGCTTTTTTCCACTTGCATCTTCAGACAATAAACGGTCAATCAAATCCTCTATTTCACTCTGCCTTCCAAAGATATCAGAATCATCAACCAAAGAAGTTGAAGGTGTTCTAGTTTCTTGTTTAGTCGAAACAAAATTCTCCTTTAAGCCAAGGCGACCAATTTGCTTTTCCAACACCTCCAATGTTTCAATGGTTTCTTCCAACTTATCCTTTATGTTACGAAATAAATCATCACTCAAGCACAGGTTGAGGTCACTTACTTGTTTGTTGCTTGTTTCTGCAAGATTTTGATGCTGGCCTTCCACCTTAAGCCTCAAAGCTTCATAATTGACTTCTTCTATCAAGTTTTCAGCGCCGTTCACAGCACTCTGAAGCTTATTAAACCACTGGCTCACGTGTCGATTTGATGCTTGCTTATTCTCTGCATCACTTAGCACAATCTGAAGACCAAGAAAAATGTCCTGCAGCTTCTGTAAGAGCTGAACATGATCCTTATGCTTCTGAAACATCTTCATCAGATCACCATGAGGAGCAAGCCTGTCAAAGAGAGCATTCAAAGCTGAAGAGAGAAATGCACCACCAACTGCTAAGCCGACCTCCATTTCTGAAATCTGCAAGCAAAACAAGGAAACACAAAATGATTTTGAGAAGATAAATGTTTCAATTACTAAAGGAACTTTACTTTACCTGTTGAATGCTAAGAGTAATTTGCAAACAAGAATATTGGTACAACAATAGTTTTCTACAGTGACAACTATAGGGAAAAAAAGAATTTAAGCTGTCTTTTCCATGAGGATGACTTTTCACCCAACAACAAGACTCTGTCTTCATAATATTTTTTTTATACTTTAAAGCATGCCAAGTTGGGAATTTGATAACATCAAGAGGATCTTTCCCTTATAAAAAAAAAAAGATATATAATTTTTCGTATTTAATTAGAGATTTCGAGCTTGAATCGTTGTGATAAAGTTCCTCTTGATAGTGAGAGATAAAACACCCCAAACAAACTCAGATTAGGTGAAAACGTATTTGTATTTGTTATTTACAATAAACCAATAAATACATGTCATATGTTCAGAGAAAAAGACTTTTCGAATTGGGAGGATTGCCTCAAGCTTTAAGTTATTGGGTAGGTTGGAATAAATGGATGGTTCAAATTGGGAGGATTGACTTTTTGGTATAGTGGCAATAACGTGGAGTTATGGTGTAGAATTAAACAATTAAACAATTACTCTAAGCATATATAGTAAGTTCTAACGTGTACTAAGAAATTGTTTATGTATTATTCCTATTTTAAAAAGGGAAAAAAGAGTTGACATATAATTTAGTGGGGATCACATACCACCAAAATTCACATATTTATATTGGAAATAAAACTTTCACTAGCTAAGCAAAGAACATAATCATTACCAAAATCCGATCAAGAAAAAATAATAATTAAAAGTTACTAATAGTTGAGGCCAGGTAGATCATTGTTTGGATGCTTTTAGATGTTAAATTATCTGAAAATGACCTCTTGAATTTTTCTACTATATAGAAATGTGGAGACCAAGAACGACCAAGGGTAAAAAAGTAAATTTATCCTAATAAATACATTTTATTTCATAATTTTAGAACCATCCATAACATTCTGTCAAGGATAATAAGATAAATTTATGACCAAATTTGTCAAATTGGAAGTAGAATTGACTAAAATTGCATCAATGTGATAATTATTGTAGTGGTTGTTTGAATTCCAAGTTCCATTGTGCTACACTAAAATTGTAACGTTATCCATCAATGGAATTGAAACTTCAAACCCTATTTTTGAATTTTGAATAATATGCTCTTTAACTTGGCATCATTTCACATTTATGTCTTCCAACTTTGGGTATGCACAAGTAAACACTTTAACTTGTATAAAGTTGAACAAATAGACACACAAGTCTTACGTGACATAATACATACAAGACACGTCAGATGAAAAATTGTCATGTAAGATGTCACTTAGGACGCTTGTATCTATTTATTCAACTTTATACAAATTTAACTGACTACTCGAGTACATCCAAAGTTGGAGGGCATATTTAGGAGTTGAGGCCAAGTTAAAGGGTATAATATTTTTATATTAGATTTAAGTTAATTTCACGGGATTCAACCAATTGTCTTGATCATGACTGCGATCTACTCTTTTACAAAGATGTCAAGATGTACTAGTAATTTCATGGGATTCAGCCAATTTTCTTTGCACGGGAAAGCCACCGAGTTCAGAGTGGTTAAGGGAGACGTATTTGAAGGATCGAATCGATAATTTTGGAAGATTGAAGGTTGATGAGAATCTTAGAATCAAGGGTCATAGAAACATAAGGATTTGTTGTTGTTGTTACAAGAGAAACTACAGTTGAAGAATATATATGTCGAATTTAGAAGGCATTTTGATAATATAGCAGTAGGCAGAGGACCTGAAGCAGCTATCTATTACTTGAGTTTTGATTCTATTATTCAATTGAGTTCTTACTTGACAAGGTAGGGATAAAGTCTGCGTAAACACTCCACAGTCTCTACTTGTGAGACTATACTGTGTATGTTATTATTGTTCAATTGAACTCTAATGCTTCTTTGCTATCAGGAACTTAAACAAGGATATTCGGCTCAAAAACATGCTCTAATGACCGCGAAGAACTTGAAACTTTTGATGAGCGGAGGAAAAGAAAGCAAACTTGCAATATACGAGCCTCGAAGTAGTGGCTCAATTTTCATTCACGACGATCATTGGATTAGTCCCCGAGATGAGCAAGTCTAAGGATTTATACGTTGGGAAAACGAGGAAGAAAATGGGGCTTCAAGCTAAGTAATATATGATTGTTTCATTCATGAAATTTAAGATCATTTTGAGTGTGAGAAAATGGTGCCATTTCATTGCTAAAAATTGAGTTCTTCTACTTACTGTACTTTTTGCTGTAGAATGTGCACATGAGTTACACTGCTAAGAATATCGACAACAGATCTAAAAAGTTTCTCTTGATCTCGCATCTGTGTGCAGTAATGTAACTTTCATTTTTTTCAAGTAGTTCAGCCTTCCAGAAAATTTTCTAGCTCTGACCCTGACGTTGATATCTGGTTGTGAATCCATGTAATCATACGATCGACGTTCATCCTGAATCAATCAAATTATCAAAATATCAAATTACTTGCTGGTCGCTTGTTTCTGCAAGATTTTGATGCTGGCCTTCCACCTTAAGCCTCAAAGCTTCATAATTAACTTCTCATTAAGTTTTCAGCAGAGTGCACACCATCTCGAAGCTCATCAAGCCACTCGCTCACCGATGGATTTGATGCTTGCTTATTCTCTGCATCACTTAGCACAATCTTAAGACCATCCGAAGTCGCTCTCAGCTTCTTAAAGATCCGAACATCATTCGTATGATTCTGAAACATGTTGAGAAGATCACCGTGAGGAGCAAGCCTATCAAAGAGAACATTCAAAGCTGAAGAGAGAAATGCACCACCAACTGCTAACCCAATTTCCATTTCTGAAATCTGCAAAGCAACACAAAATGATAAATGTTTCTATCTTCAATTACTAAGAGTAATTTGCAAACAAGAATAATCAGTGATCTATAATTGGTACAACTATAGTTTTCTACCATCTACAACTGACAGCTATAGGAAAATAATAATAATAATTTAAATTGTCTCTTTTCCATGAGTTGACTTTTAGCCAACAATTGAGGCAAAAGAGGAAGGATATTTTATTTATTTTGGTGGGTGGACAGCCATAGAAGAAAAAAGAATCAAAACGAATAAAATTTGCTAATAAGTTTAATAATATTCAGACTTATTTAATACACAACAAAATATGCCTCTCTCTCTTTGCGAAACTTTCCATATCTCTCTCTCGCTACAAACTCTCTTCCTTTCTTTTCTCAATCATACATCACTTCTTTTTTTCTTGAACTAGTAAGTTTTCATAATCTTTATAAATATAGGTTATGTCTTTGGTGGGGACGGCATACCACCAAATTCACGTATTTCTATTGGAAATAAACTTTCACCACAACCTCTTGTATTTTTTTATACATAAGATTCTGCATTTTATCAAAGCACAAGGGTGAACATGTGCAACTCTGAATTTGTATAATATTAAAAAAAATTAATTTAACATATTATAAATTTTATATTTTAATTAAGTTCGCAGTATACTTAATTATCTTTTACTGGTAAAATTACCCGCGCTTCGCTCGGGAATTTAATAGTATCATGGAATTTATAAAATAATACTTAAAAACCTATCAGTCATTAAAACAAAAACACTATATTATCTTACATATAAGATTACGTAGTAACAAAAATTAATAATGTAAAGGAAAATGAAAATTATTACATCTTTATCATTTATTCTTAATAACATAAGCATAAATTAATGACTGTAAAAATACATACCAGGATCTGTAACATAAGCAATGGTATCACTGAGCCACTCAACATGAGCAAAACAAACAAATATTTAATTGTGAAGAAGAAGAAGAGATTCAGAATTTCAGTTGTTTTAAAATGAGAGGAAATCCCTCTATTTATAGACAACAAAGGGTAATGTGAACAAATGTTTATTGTGATTTATTAGAAAGGTTGCAACCCTTCGGAAAGGTCACAACCTTTCATAAAAGTCAGAATTTTTCATAAAAGTCACAACTCTTCATTAAAGTCGCAATTTTTCATAAAAGTCACAACTTTTCATGAAAGGGGAAGGCTAGTTAAAGTCAAAACTTTTCATAAAATTCACAATTTTTCATAAATGTCACAACTTTTCATTAAAAGAGGAAGGCTAGTTTTGGAAATAAATAAATTTAAAGAGAATTCTGGTTTGTGGTGGCGCCACGTAGGCGGGCATAAGGTTCTCTTTTATATATATAAGATGTAATATTTTTATAATATTGATTTTAAGTTTTCAATTTGGTATATAATTTTTATAAATTAATTTTCGTATATATTATTTTTATATAAGATTTTGTTAACATTGCAGATGGAACTCTCTTACCCCTTTCACACTACGGGTCTATGTCTTCATCCCGGATTCTTCATGATATGCAAAAATATAACGCACAACAATTAGCTGCAAGTTTGTAACATCAAGTTGACTCGGACATACTGTATCCCTGTTATTAGATAAAATTTTAAAAATGTGTAAATGAAGCATCACAATTAGGAGCTACAGGAAACATATCTAAACAGCGAAAATAGAAATTAATACCTAAGGCAAACTTTCTCCCGTAAACTTCTTCTCATCAGGTGAAGCAGGAGTCGAAAACTTGGGTTGAATTCTTCTACTCTGTTGATGTCTTTTGTGTCATCAGAATTGAAGGCGTGAAGCTCGAAATGGGTTCCAGAGAATTTTGAAACCGTTGATTTCTCTGTTTTGCTGATTGATGACTGATGAGGGTGCCAATGAAGGAAATCTATTTCGCTGATTTATGAGAGAGGAAACTATTACTACAAAATAAGCATCTTGATAACTGAAACACGAGTAAATCATTATTTTATTATCTAACCTTGAATTCATCCCGAGCAGGATATACTTTAGCATGTATCTCTTGCCGAGCTAGATTGCCATATGGTTTAAATGATATCTTCTTAAAATGATTTTAAGAAGATAAATGTTTCAAACTTCAATTACTAACAATTTTATTTTACCTGTTGAATGCTAAGAGCTAAGAGTGATATATAATCAAGAATGATTTCTCCCCCTCTCTTTTGCTTGTAATTGGTACAACTATGTTTTATCTACAGTCTGCAGCTCACAGCCATAGAAAATAATTATGGAGTCTGCCAGTCTGGTTTCTTGACTATTCATTACTGGAAGCAAGAGTTTTGGTAAATCTTCACACTTTCTTCCTTATTATTTTCTTTGTTTTACGTTTTCTACTTTCTAAATTTTGTCAGGATAAAGATAAATGAAGATAGTGCTGGAGGGAACAAGTTCTCCATTACAACATTTGTCTTGGTTTTGTATAGCTGACAGTCGAAGAAAAGAAAAGGCCAACATCATTTTTAAAATTCTCTTCTCTTCTCATAAAATGAAATAGGTAGTCCATATATAGATTCTCCATGCTAATTTGCTCATTTCCCATCACCAAGGCAACACACTCTTTGCGTGTTGTTACAATGATCTTACTTCCTATATCTCCTTGTACAAAAAGATTTCTCAAGTCATCCTACACGTTGTATTAACCCTTTTGTTATTCTGAAAGCATAATAACTAAGTCTCTAAAATTGTAGTAACATAAAAAGTTTAGGTACCAAAATGGTCATTACAACATAAACTGATTATAAGCTGAAGTGAAATCTTAAAAACTAGTCAAGCAATGAGGCAAATATATGATCAATTTCACTAGTGACAAGATAGACGCGAGAAATCGTGCAATAATTTTCCATAAACTGACAACGCACTCTCACGTGTCGAATTTTTTTTCAAAAAATGGATGTGCTAAATGAGCCTGATTTCAGTCTTCAATGATTGAAGCAGAGGGACAAGAAGAGTCGATTTTTCATCCTTTGAGGATCGAATGTTTGTATCTCAGTGTATAATACTCGGTCAAGGGAATAAATCTTGAATGTCAAGGATATCAGCTAGGACACCAGCTGCTGTGGTATCATTTCCTGCTCCAGCGCCTTGGATAACCAAAGGTTGTTTCTCGTAACAACGGCTGTATATCTCCACCTGTAGACAAACAATCCAAATTACAGACGTTCAATCATCATAGTCATTCTTCGACAAAACCAAGTCATTAATCTTACTGTTTGTATTACCTCCTAATTAGTACAAGGGATACATTCTACGATTAAGGTAGAATAGAATCAAAGACCTTAACTGCACAAAGTTTTGCAGGGCGACACCAGATGATGTGTAAAGAGTAAAGACAAAGTAAAGCGTTCGCCTTAGGCATGGGTAAAAGATGAGCAATTCTTTAAAATCACAGCATGATGTAATACATCACTACAAAAATGACATCACAAAAGGGCTTTAAACAATTAAAAATGTTTTACCTTGATAATCTAATAACGACGAGTATGATATGGTTGAACCTCCATAGCAGTTAAAAGAAAATTCCCAACGGAAAACAAAGTAATGGAACAAAAAGAAGAGGGACCAAAGAAACAGCAAAATGGGAGGTGAAAGTGCACAATGCGCACCACATTATCACTTCCTCTTAATCTTCCCAATGCAAAATCTTTTGGAACTTCTTGGATGCCAACTTCATATCTGAAAATGAGTGATGTTAATGTCATGTACACAAAAGTGTTTTCAATAATCAATTTTTCCCCAAGCAGCAGACCGCCAGACACTTTCTTCTGTGCTATTTGTTTTCAGTGAAGCTGTTTGTAGCAGTTGATTTTGCTAGAACAATTCATAATAGTTCTAAAGTAGACACTTATCAAGAAGACAAAAACCAATAAACAGAAATATCTATTTTTTTTCTTCAACCAACAAGTTAATAAATACTCCTTGATATACACTTGTTCAAGACAATACAAGAAATGAAACTTCAAACCTTACAAGGTGAGACCAAACCGCTTAAAGAAACCAAAGATAGATTCTAAGTTTCTACTAGTATGGATAACATTGCCATTTTGCATCCAAACGAACCCATCATTACCATATGAACATGTTAGTGAATTATATTCAAACAAATCCAGACAAGGTCTGCATACATCCTATCCTCCCCAAACCCCACTTGTGGGGTTACATTGGGTATGTTGTTTTTGTAAATCCAAACATAGGTCTTATGTAGAATGAGCCGACAAGTTTTTGCTTCCCAATTTTCAATTGATGTTATACTAAATACAAGAGCTTATAACAATTTTCTCAACATAAGTCTCAAGAAAAAAATATGATAATTCTGCATACCCATCTGCCACCTTCCCAACCCTAAATACATGAAAAAAGAACTAATTAATGAAAATATTTTGGAACTATCATTTAAAGATAGTTCAATGTTCCCTCATCTATGCCATTACAGATTTATACTTCTAACTCGTTCTTTAATTGGTCGTGGATACGAGAGGTGAACAACTGACCATAACACTCCCGTCAGTGAGCAAGCTTTGCTTTAAGCTGCTAGAGGTATGGTGACTTGCAGAATGTGATTAGAATAAAAGATCAAGTTGTCATTATCCATTGAGCAAACTAAAAATGAAGTGAAAGAATTACCACGCATCATCATCAAGCAAACTAACGCAGAAAATTCAAGCTTGTTTAGTCCTATCTTCAATTTTCTTATCAAGTAAGGGAAGGCCATTCACTAGAAAGTCTTCCAGAGGCATCACATCTGGTCCCATTTCTTCAGGATACAAGCTTTCAATCTGAAAAGGGATTTGCATATGCATCAAGGTTTCTGAAGCTAATTGAGCTAGTAACAAAACAAAGAGACATGGTGACATGTATCCTAACCTTCATATTATCTAGGTTTAAACGTCGTCCAAGGAGCCGAGCAAGAATTAGAGCCTGTTATGAAGACATCAAAACAAAATATTGTTATGAGGGATGTTCAACTTCTCAAAATTTACAGAACCAATTAGAACTATGAACGTTTCATGAAAGGTACCGAGAAACCAAGTATTAACTATATTAAGTTGGATAAGATATGCTTCCCATCGCAATCTGCGAAAATGATTCTGGCTTAATCACAGCTTTTCTACCCCCCAAAGACATCATCATCCCAAATACAAATTAAGGAAAGATTATAACAAAGTACTTGAAATATGAAGCAGAGATGCTCCCTCTACACTCTCATGCACATATGACTATAGCTAACGAGACACTTTTCATGATACAAAAGAGAATAGCAGAATCACAGACTAGAAGAAACCTTGAATTTTATATCCAGATGGGACTGGCTTGAATGTTTTTTTTCCTTACGAGATTATACTTACAAGTAACCATGATAAGGGGAAAAAACAGAATAAGCAAATGATAATCACCAATCACTCAACTAGTTTTTCGTTCTTTTTTCAAAATTTACTTTTAATTACGTTCTTTTAGATGGTTAATTCAATGGTTCAGACTCGTTGCAGTTGACATTGCAAAACAGAATAATTGTATCATATTGTTTATGTTGGCTTATAAACAAAGAATTGAGTGGTCTTGGAGTATCGTATATTTGATTCTTAGCCATTTCCAGTTGAGTTATATAGTTGTTGCATATGGGTTGAACAGAGGATTTTAAAGGTTATAGGGTCTCCAATATTGGAAGCTCAGATCTTTTCACATAATATCATAGCCAGCCTTTTTACATAATATCATAGCCAGCCTTTGCAAAATAGAATAATTGTATCAATTATGCATACTGTAAGACTGCAGGTAAGTTCAGATAAAGAAAAAAGAAAGATAATGCTTAATCAGCATAATAATTTGGCAATATAAATGGATTGAAATCTTGGACACTGTAAGTTTAATCAGAAGAAAGACGTTTCCTAACCTTTCTTGCTGCATCCATACCACCTAGATCATCCCGAGGATCTGCAGATAAGTATAAATACATAAGAATAACTTCATACTTCAACTATCCTAATGAGAATTGAGATGAAGTGTAGTGTCAGCGATTTCTTCCATAATGATATTTTGGGATGGATGTACGGTTCCTGCTAACTGCTGCTAGAAAATTGACTGCATCTTGACAATGCATTGAAGACATTATTTCTTTATTAGAACAGGAACTAGAATCTCCTTAGAAGTTTTGAATGGCTCCAAATTTCTTATATAATCCAGCTGGAAACAGAATTTTGGGGTAGGAAGCCTGCTCTTGGAAAGGATTATCAACAAAAATCAAAGACAATTACGATGCAAAATGGACAGTGATACCTTCTTTATATACGTTTTACTTCTAAATACTATAATACTTTCAGGCAATTGGGCAATATAGAAGAAAGAGAATATTGGGTCATGACTATGGTAACGATGAGCACATAGATTAACAACCACCAAAAGGATCGAAAATGGTTGCTGTTAGTTTACCACATTGGTTAAAGGTACCCTTATATGATCTTGGACTAGCTTTCTGGACTGGGTTAGGCACAAAGTCCATTTTCTTAATGATATCTCACTCAAGCTCATCCCTAGTGTTTAGTTATTACCCAATGTTAAGCCCCCCTGTGTTATGTTATACATACTTCATATGTTCCGCCCTGTGCAAGCGATAAGAATTAAGATGTTAGTCTCACTTCAGTTGAGGATGTTTTGTTGTAATCTCTTTATGTGATCTTTGGCAATCCGCATGTCATGAGGTAACTTTTGGGCAGAGTTAAACCTGAGATACATTTTTCTCTAACAATTGAAATTTGATCATAACAAAACTTGAGTGTGATAATTAATCAAGTTGTACTTGTATCCATTGTATGCAGAATCTGACAAGAGGACCAAGCATATAGAAACCGACTGTCCCTTCCCCAAAAAATGCTTTCACGACACTCTTATAAAGTTTGGAAAGTCGACCGATCAACTTATAGACATATTCATCAAATCCTATACAGGTTACATGTACGCACCAGCTAGAGGGGAGAATCAGATAGCTAAATGTAAATAACAAGAGATAATTGTAATATAGAGTTGTATGTGCATGTTCACCACATTGGACAAATGTATGAAGATGCACCGTAAAGTGAGCATATAAAAGAAGAATTCATGTGTAAGACATTTGTATTACACATTCTCTTAATCGCTTCTCGTGTTTCTCTGACTTCTCTCACATTCAAATTAGTCCTAGACAAACTTCCTAAGCAGAAGGCCAGAAAATATTATTGTACCAGAGGAACACTTGCCTGACAGGAAAACGAGTGGAAATTACTCATAGAAAGAGCAACATATAAACAAAAATGTAAGACTACACATAATTATGAATAGACAATATCATATATTCAATCGACAACTTTCTGTTTTTGTAAGTCATATCTTCAATTCTCATATATATGGTGATTTTACAAACATTAATAGTGTAGCCAAGGCTTTTAGCAGCATTAACAACTTGGCTGAATGGCTTTCCATCCTCAACCTCACTCATTAATACCCCAGGGTACCTGTTAGATACCAAGATATATGACATCTTACCATCAAATGCTCCTGATGTTTATAACAAGCAAGATAATCACTAAACGATAATCAATTGCTATTGTCTGCCTCCTTTACCTATTAAAGTTTCTGTTAACATTGTAGATGAAACTCTCTTACCTCTTTCACACTGTGGGTCTATGTCTTCATCCCGGATTCTTCATGATAGATTCCATTTTCCTCCTATAAAGAAATTTCTGTCAGTCATGTTGCAGCTAACCATCTTCGTGTCATCTTTTCTTCTTCTGAGTGTCTTATCCACGATCAACGCACGGGAAGGATCGTTGGCTGGAAGAGGACCTCTGGGCAATGGAACCTCTCAGCACCAAAGGCAATAACTTGTCCATCAGGCAATTCATAGTTCTTTTCAGTGGAGGAGCTGCTCCTGGCAGTTTCAATCTCCTGCTCATAGTCAAGAGCCACATAGGCAAGCTTTTCCTAATAGCTGTAAAAGGAAAAAGAAAAATCAGACCTCACACTAAACGAATCTGGAAGCACAAATAAACTATTGCAATTACTTGTATGCTTATGTGAAGTTTGTGAAATAAAAAATACAGGAACTTAAGGAGACATATAACATATGATTATTCAGTAAATAAAAGACTATTAGCTAGGAGAGCAAATGAAAAACAGAAGCGAAAGAGGATACAATATTTAAAAATCGAGAACAAACAGCACATGTTTTCCTTCCTTGTTTCCATTTTCTATCATTTTATTCATGAATACACGTACTGGAGGTTAGAGCTAGGCAGATATAATTTTCCTTGGATAGAAGCATATTTTCTATGTAATATATTTCAAAAATGTGTGAATGAAGCATCACAATTAGGAGTTACATTAAACATTTCTAAACAGCGAAAATAGAAATTAATACCTCAGGCAAAGTTCTCAATGGTGATGCATATCAAAATTAATACCATCGAAATTTTCTACCTTTATAGTGACTTTGTATTCTTAAAAACAAAAATATCCATATCATTCGACATTTTTCCTTTTCAATGTTAGACCAAACATATGCATAAACTTGGGTCAGAAATTAATTCAGTGAAATGTGAATTAGGCGACATCAACTTAGCAAACACTTCATAAAGGCATTTGACGATTTCTCATCTTCAATAGAATCAAGGCATGTATTATAACTCAATCAGAAGACATGTAAACTAAGGATAGAAGAAGATTAACAGAAAAATGAAAAAATTGGATCAACAGATGCCAATTGTATGTTAAACAACTTTCGAACAATGAAACGATATTTTCCAAAGCAATTTTCCATTTTAAGTATCTGAATACCAGTAGAAAACCGATATACTCCAACATCATTGTGATGCAAAGTGGGACAAAACCAATTTAAGCACCACAGTAAGAAAAGGAGAAGAAAAAATATTTGTACCTTTAGACCTTTCTCATACGTAAACTTCTTCCTATCAGGTGAAGCAGGAATAGAAAACTTGGGTTGAAATGGGTTTTGGGTTGAATTCTTCTACTCTGTTGATGCCTTTTGGGTTTCATCGGAATTGAAGGCATGAAGCTCAAAATGGGTTTCAGAGAGTTTTGAAACAGTCGATTTCTCTGTTTCACTGATTGATGACTGATGAGGGTGCCAATGAAGGAAATCCATGTCACTGAGTTATGAGAGTCCAAAATATTACTACAAAATAAGAATCTTAGTAACTGAAACACGAGTAAATCATTATTTTGTTATCTAACATTAACTTCATCCCGAGCAGGATAAACTTTCTTGACTTTCCGCTAGCTCTGAGGTGTCACTCGAGGTTGAGTAATGGGCTTAATTTGAAGGAAACTTCATAATCTTCAAAGTTCTCTGACTATCAAAACCAAAAAGTGATGTAATATTCTAGATAATTGAATATCAAAACAAAAAAAAAACTGATGTAATTATGCAGTGGAATCAAACTTGAAATCAATGTGGTACAACATGGCGTAAAATAATGGAAGCAGATATTCAAAGTCGTTTTCAATTTCTTTAAATTTGAAGCTTGATATAACTTTTATCAATGTGTTGGCTACCTGATTGAGAAAGTGAGGTTGCATTTCTTGGACCCTATATCTCCAAAGGTGATAACATATATTAAGCAATCAACTTTCTTGAGCAAATTATCTCAATCAAAATATACTAAGGAAATAGAATATCCAGTGAATATTAGTTACATTTAAGGAAATAGAATAACTTACATCTATCGGAGCAGAACTCGTTTTAATCATTACAGGGTTCTCCTAATCAAGATTTATGATTTGAGCAATAGGCATTCTACACTGCTCAACAAGGTTTTATAAAGGAAAAGAATCAACAAAAAAGCAAAATGAAAACAAAAATAAAAAGCTTCTGATGGAAAAGAATAACTTACATCAGTTGGAGAGCCATTTGTTTTAATCATCACAGGTATTCCCAATCGATCTCTACGATGGGGCTGAATCATTAATAAAAACCTGAATAGTGGACATGTGCATCACTCTAAACTCACTGAAACACATCTTGTGTATGGTACACCTTTGAATTCTATTAAGAGTTTTGAATTTGATAGTGGACATGTGCATCACTCTAAACTCACTGAAAAGGGAAAGAACAAGTATACATGACTTGCTATTGAGATGAAAGTTCAAGCGATAAAAATCTTCGAGTAAGATATGTAACATTAATTGCTATTGAGTTCTAAAATTAAAATCATCAGCTTCATAGTGGCAATAGACACTCCATACTGCGAAACAAGAATGTAATAAAGAAAAAGCATTAACATAAAAGCAAAGAGAAGTTGAAAAAATAATAAAAGGCTTATGAGGAAAAAGAAAAACTTACAGTTGTTTTAATCATTAAAGGTATTCCTCATTGATCTGTATGGTGGAGATATGAGAAATTTCTGGCCAGTATTCCCCCTTGTCAAATTCTAGTAGTGGTGTGAGCAATGCGCAGTCGCGAATATGTAGTTTAGAGAGGGAAGAGGGCAGTGCTGATTCGGAAAGTGATTGGAGATTAGGGCAATTAATGATGTGTAGAATTTGAAGCGAAGTGAGGTGCCAAAGACCTAGTGAATGGAGCTCATGATGGTGATATAAACGTAGCTCAGAAAGAGGCGAGGGAAGCCACCCTTGTTCCAGCAGTGACTGAATTTGAGGTAAATTACGAATACATAGATATTGAAGAGAGGTGAGGCTTTTGAGATGTTGGCTGCTTAATGTTTTCAGATTCTCTATGGTAAGTCTTTGAATAGAGGAAGGTAACTCCCAATTCTCACCACCAACAATCTCTTCGTCATTGCCATCATGTACGATGGATAACTCTCTGAGACAGGAGAGTCTCTGTAAACTCCACTCCTTTCGGCCATTCACCAGTTTCTTGCAATTTCTGATCCAAAGGGCTTGTAAATTGAAGGGCAATCCTCCTTCAGGAAAGGACTCTATTTCTGGACAATTATAGAGATACAGTTCCTTAAGAGATGGAAGGAGTTGCTGCATACGTTCTGGCAGCCACTTCAGCTTCCAACAGCCCTCAATATACAAAATTGTCATCTGGGTTCCCCCACATGCAACCGAAAGTATTTTAAGATTCTCACAATTCAAAATAGTGAGTCTTTCAGTGGCAGTAGGAATCAAAACCCTAGTAAGGTTGTGGCAATCCTCTACATTCAAATGGCGTGCTGTTGGGAAAAACTCAGGTGATATATCATCTATACAATCACATTTATACAGTGTCAATTCCTCCAGAAACATACTCATCTCATCAACTGGCACCTCCAATTTCAATTTCTCGCAACGATATATGGTTATTCTCTTCAAGGTAGTGGGCAGTATGCTAAAAGGAAAGGAGGTAACAGAGTTACAATCACTAATTTCTAAATTCTCAATCTCCTTCATTCCCTCAAGTTGGGATCTAAACATTTGAGCTTCTCCAACCTTAGGACAACCACAAACTGCAAACCTTTTTAAACATGAAAGTTGGATGGGTCTCTCCAAACAGACTTCAGGGCAATTTATAATTGAAAGGTTCTCAAGTATAGGGAACTCTCCAATTCCTAGTATGTTCCATTGCTTCCACTCCGGCATATCAACAAATCCAAGCTCCTGAAGAGAGCTAAAAGGCTTTTTGGAGGACAAATTGCCATAGAATTCTTCCGTCACCTCTGTTATTCCATGCATCCCTCTAATCCAAAGGAATTTCAAACAAGGGAGTTGTCCTAGTGCTGGCAAGGAATAACAGTTCTTGCAGTTATCAATAGACAACTCTACTAGATTAAGAAACAAAGGATCAGCTAGCCAATTTGGAAATGTTGTCCCTCTATATCCGGTGATCTCGACTTCTTTTATGTTTTTATGTGGGCGTAGCTCATCAAGTATGTCTCTTTCTGTTTGTGAATTGTCGGCACTACTACTTCCACTCCACTCCAAAGATAACTGCTCAACATGATTCTTCTCTCTCATTTTTGCCTTCACAGCTTCCCTACTATCAACCACATTTTGCAACTCTACAACTGATAGAGATCCGTACAAGTTATGTACTTCACCCAAATCTTCCATTCTCGAACCACCTAGAGAAACTTGGCTCCCACTAACACTTGGAGGCTTTTCAACTTGCTCAGATATAGTGGCATCTTCAAGGCACGAGTGTTGCTTATGTCAAGATGACGCAAGGTGATCAACTTCTCCATCTGCAGCGGTAGCTCCTCAAGATAATCACAAGATGAAAGGAGAAGTGTCTCTAAGTTATACAACACACAAATGGAATCTGGCAACCTTTTAATCTTTGTCCGAGAAATATCCAAAAATCTCAGGAGCTTTAATTCGATAAATAAGTCATTTGGCAACTCAACAATTTCATAGCGTAACAACGATAATGCCCTTAAGGATGTTAGTCTTGGCAAAATGTTATGCAGCACCCTCTTGCTTAGCTTATTTTGGCAATAGAAAGGCATATTGATTGGAAGTAATGTCCTCAGCTGCTCTGATTTAAAGAGTGATTTCAATTTCTCAAACTCACCACCTTCTCCTATTGAATAGGACATGTGCCGACATTGTTCCAACATATGCGATCCTTTGTTCTCTTCCAACCTTATACAAAGATTTGAAGATGCAATTTGGGCCAAATCATTGACAAGGTCATGCATTAAGAATACTTCCAGTTTCCATGCAGACTTTGGGACCCTTTCGAACAGTGATCTTGATCTCAACTCGAGAAAGTATTGGTTACCATAATGCAACTGATGTACAAGACCATTAGCAATCCACAAGTGAATAACTTGGTCTTTGCAAAATTCATAATCTTTAGGATATATTGCACAATAAGCAAAACATTGCTTCAAATGTGCAGGAAGATCATTGTAGCTCAACATTAGCGCTGGTAATATACCATTCGAACAACTTGGAAGCTCCCATATTTCACTTCTCAAAAATGTCTCTCCACTCATCCACCTCTGATTTGCAGCGTAAAATACCAGCAAGTACCTTTAGAGCTAAAGGCAATCCTTTGCACTTGTGTGCAATTTGTTTTCCAACCTCTACAAGTTCTGGATGTTCCTCAGGATCCCTGTTTTCTAGTGAATGTCGTTTGAATAGTTCCCAAGAGACTTCATCAGACAGAGTCCCCACGTTGATTGCCCCACTACCCATCATCAAGGCAACACGCTCTTTACGTGTCGTTACAATTATCATACTTCCTATATCTCCGTGTACAAAAATATTTCTCAAGTCATCCCACTCATTGTAGTTTTCATTCCACACATCATCCAATACAATAAGAAACTTCTTTCCCTTTAAGCTTTCCTTCAATTTGACTTGTAGCTGATTAAGATTGTTGTCATCCTTTAAGTCAAATGAGCCAATTTCTTGAAGTAACCCTTTTGTTATTCTGAAAGCATCATATGCCTCAGAAACACAATACCAAGCTTTCAAACAAAAATGGTTCTTCACCCTCTCATCATTGTAAACCGCTTTAGCAAGTGTTGTCTTACCCACGCCACCCATTCCAACAATAGAAACTACAGTCAGATTTTTTCCACTTGCATCTTCAGACAATAAACGGTCAATCAAATCCTCTGTTTCGCTCTGCCTACCAAAGATATCAGATTCATTAACCAAAGAAGTTGAAGGTGTTCTAGTTTCTTGTTTAGTCGAACCAAAATGCTCGTTTAAGCCAAGGCGGCCAATTTGCTTTTCCAAATCCTCCAATGTTTCCATGGTGTCTTCCAACTTCTCCTTTATGTTAAGAAAAAAATCATCACTTAAGCACAGGTCAAGGTCACTTACTTGCTGATTGCTTGCTTCTGCAAGATTCTGATGCTGACCTTCAACCTTAAGCCTCAAAACTTCATAATTGACTTGTTCAATTAAGTTTTCAGCAATGTCCACAGCATCTCGAAGCTCATCAAGCCACTGGCTCACAAATTGATTTGATGCCTGCTTATTCTCTGCATCACTTAGAACAGCTTGAAGACCAAGTAAAGTCATTTTCAGCTTCTTGAAGAGCCGAACATGATGCTTATGCTTGTGAAACATGTTGAGAAGATCACCCTGAGGAGCAAGCCTATCAAAGAGAACATTCAAAGCTGAAGAGAAGAAATGCACCACCAACTGCTAAGCCAACCTCCATTTCTGAAATCTGCAAATCAAAACAAGGAAACACAAAATGATTTTGATGAGAAGATAAATTTTTCTATCTTCAACTACTAAGATAGAACTTACTTTACCTGTTGAATGTTGAGAGTAATTTGCAAACAAGAATGATCAGTGATTGCTTGAAATTAGTACAACTATGTTTCAGCTAATCTACAAGAAGCAAAACTGTCCTCGTTTCTCTTTTCAAAAAGTATGACTCCACTAATTGAATAATTGAGGAAGGTATCTTTTGCTTTATGTCTATTCGTTACTTTTTGCTTTGTGCACTTGTCCATTTTTCAACAGCTCATTGTAGTGCTTAGTTTGGCCTAGCATATCATGAATACGTTTTAGAATTGTGAAGAATTGGATTCTGTTCCATTTTCCTTTTCTCTAAGGTATTATTTTTTCTAGGGAAAAGGGTCTGATATACCTGTCAATTTTTTTATTTAGAGTTGATATGTCCTCGTTATGAAAGTGACTCATATATACCTTTGTTGTTATATAAACGGCTCACATATACCCTATCGTTACAAAATGAGCTCACATATATCTTCATTTAACGGAAGTGAAAAAATTAATTTTAAATTTATATTTTTGACTTTTAATTGTTTTAAAAATCATTTAGGGATATATAAGATTCTTCTGCAAAGTTCAAGGTATATTTCAATTTTTTTCATACATAAATTATTTTTTGACTTCTTTGATTTTCATTATTTTAGTTTCTTATTCTTATTTTATTTTTTCTTTCATTCCTTGGTGTAAAGAAAAAAAAATTAAAACTATTTTTTTGCAGCTATATTATAATTTAAAACAATTTTTTTTTTGTCTATATTGTAATTTAATTTTTGTATTTGAAGAAAAAAAAAAGGTCATCTATAATTGTTGACACCCAATTTTGACCTAACATTTTCAAAATTCGTAACTTTTAAGTTTTATTTATTTAATTGTTCAAAATACATTTTTTATAATTTTAAATAAGTTTATCGATAATTATTTTTATTTGTCAAAATTTAGGATTTTTTATCAGTTAATTTTAATTTCATTATTTTTTGTCATAGCTGGTTAAATACGTTCAAATATTTGTTCATCTTGATTAAATAGTTATTTCTATTAAATTGCACTTTATACATGTCATTTGTTACGTTCATTACTTTCCTTTTTTTTAATAATATTCATTTTTATTTGTTACATTTGCTAATATTAATTTTGATATTTTGCACTGTCTAAAAATTGATTCAAATATAAATAAGATTTATATACAAATATTTTATTTAACTAATGGTTTCAGCCCATGATTTTAAGATAATCGTATTATACTATAGATAATTTTCAATTTTCTATATAAACAATAGCTTATTCATTAAGTGAAGAGGATGAACAATATTTTTAGTCCAAGTGGTGAAAAATTTCAAAATGACTGAAACCAAAAACGATTTTTCTATCATCTTGTCAAAGCTGCCGCCACCCTCCTTCCTCATCACCACTCAAACTCCATTTCCGGCGAGCCAGTGCTCACCCCCCTTTTCGTTTCCAGCAACAATCCAGCCACCACCAAAGACCAAAAGCCACCGAAAACAACCATTAACAACAACCAAACAACCTCCGAGAAACTCCAACCCAACAAACCATCTCCGTTCACCTCTTTTTCCGGCAAAACCACGATCCAAATAGACCCCAAATCCACAAAATCAGCCAACCAAACAGACCCAAAACCCCTCCTGTTTTCTCTGCTGCAACCAGCAGCTCTCCAACCCACCCAAACGCCACCACCCTTCAGCCAAAATCACCACCAAAACCACCACTAAGACCCCAACTCTCTTCACCCTTTTTCCGGCGAAACCAACCCAAAACCCCATCCTCGTTCTCCCCTTTGCTCGTTGAACCAGCAACCCCAGCAAGAAGTAGCTCAAAACCCACGAAGCCCAGGCGAACAACAGCCAGTGAGCTCCAAGCTCCAACTCATCGAAACCAGAGGCTGACCACACCAGCTCCACCCACGAGCTCCTCCAGGAGGTAACAATAACAACAACCAACATTCCGAACTCTGGCAAAACAACTCCGGCGAATAGTAGCTCAAAACAACGAAGTCGCCAGGAACCAGACCGGGATCGGTAATTTTTGTATCTGTTATTCCTTGATTTCTTTTTATTATTGTTTACGTTTACAGTTTATGAATGTGCTTTCGAATCCATTATTTTTGTTTAGTTTATTTTGGATACTATAGTTAGCTATTCTTGATTAGTCTATTTATTTGTGGTTAATTCTCTCAATTCGTATAAAGTGGCACATAATGGTAATTTCTAATTATTAATTAAAGAAGGTTGAGTATTGTAATTTTCTCTAAGTTGTGGATTTATTTTATTGTTATTATTATGCCTTTGTTTCCTCTTTTGTTTATTATTGTTATTATTATTTTAATCGGTTACAGATTATACTTCATTTAGATACTATTGTGATTGTGGTGTTCGGTTTCATTTTTTATTTTTATTTTTGTTTAGATTACAGATTTTACTTCCATTATTCTTCTTAATTTATTTATTTCTTTGATGTTGTTAGCACTAGTAGTTGTTTTTTTTAGAAAAGTGTCGAAATTATTTTATCATTATCTGTGCATTGTCCGTTATTAATTTGTTATTCTTTTTGAGCTAGTTTAAATATAATGTTTGTCAATTTTATTTTTTTTGATGACAAGGGAAACCCGCAGCTGCTACCCTTTGGATGCGCACAGGGTAAAACCCCCGCTCTTATGCAATAGCTCGCAAACCACATAGGAGAGGTAACCCGCACTAGGCAAGCCCGGTGCGATGAGCTCGACCCAGAGGGCAAACCCTTGCTTTCGCTGGCAAGGGGTTTCGAACTTGAGACCTCCAACATGGAAGTCCCAAGCCCAAACCACTGGGCCACCCCGAAGGGTTTTGTCAATTTTACTATAGGATTATTTCCTTAATTCATGTTAAGTAAATGCTATAATTTGCCTAATGAAAAAAAATTTCCGTCGGTTTTGGAGGCCTCTACATTGCAAAAGACGAAAATTTAATTTAAGTTTGTATATTTTATTTGTTAAAATTGGCCGATGAAGAAATTACAGTCTATTTCTAAGGCCTCCTATGTTAATAAGATGAGTTTTTATTTTTAAGTTATTATTTGCTTTATTTATTTTTATTCATATATATTTAGTATTAACACTTTTATTAAGTGTCTTTATAGGTACCCCGAAGTCGTTTCTCATCGAAGCCATTCGAATAAAGTTCGAATATTATAATCATTATTATGTATATTATTGATGATAGGCAAATATTAGGTCGTTTCTCATATTACTTGTGTATATTGTATGTTTGTTATATTTGTATACTATTTTTACTTCCTCCTCAATTTGAAAAAATGAATTCGGTCGGAACTCACAATTGTGAATTTCGAATGATGCCTAACACTTTTCCTTCGAATTAACTTGAACCCCTTACCTAAAATTTCTTGGTTTCGTAGATCATTTAATTGGTTTCCTAAAATTAGGTGGTGACTCCTTTAAAATTCTTATTTTCTTAAAAAAAATTTAAAATTGAATCAATTGTTTATTTTTTGAGTCATCAGGACGTTTCGCCCTATTTGAATAAAGCGGAGATGTAAACAATAATAAGTTTTACAAGAATATTAGTGAAACATAAATAAATTTGACCATTAAAATAATAAATTTAAATTAGTCATTGAAACAAAAAAAATATATGTTTGAGGAGGATTAAATATACTCATATGGGATTATAGTTTTTTTTTTTTTAAAAAAAATTAAACTAAAATTAATTTTTTTCATCTCTGTTAGAGGAAAATGGTATATGTAAGCCATTTGTATATATGTAGAGTAGGAGGTTTGATTAGAATTAAATAATATAAGGTAAAGGATAAAATAGTATTTTGAAATATTATGTAAAAGATATAATTGGAAAAAGAAATTAAGTAACAATTGGGAACACACCAAATTGGTTGTTCCATAAAATAGAGGTTTTCATTGTTACGTAACAACGAAATTTAACAATACAATACAATATATTTTAAGTAATAATCAAAACAAACATTGTAGGTATAGTAACGATACAATATAATGGGTAACAATGATCCAAACAAAGGGTAAATGTTACACTTTTGTGCAAGATTAAAATAAGAACCAAAAGAATTCAAATTTCCGAAGACGATTACCTTGAAGCTATAACAGGCCGTTTGAAATTTGTGTAGACAAAGAGAGAGCTCACAAATTCTAGCTTCAAAATCTTCAAAGTGCCAACTTTATTTCCCATTTGAGACTTTCCCCCTAAAAAAAGGGATCCCAAATAAAATTGTTAGATTTGGAGAACCCATCAAAAATCAAAATTATGTTAAGATGCATTCACAGTTCAAAAAATTAAGCCCACCAACCAAAGGACACGAGCAACCTCACAGAATTTCAATAGGATTTATAAGATGCATCGAAACAGAGACATATGATATTCACCAGGTCTTATTGAAGGATATTTTATCAAACATGAATAGTATAATTCTTTGATATTTTTCTATGAAAAAAGTAAATTTCACCATAATCCATCATTGATTCATCATATTGGGTGTGTTTGGTATGAAGGAAAACATTTTCGGAAAATGTATTTCAATTTTATCATATTTGGTTGGGTAAAACGTTTTGGAGAATGATTTTCAAATTAACTCATTTTTCTCAAATTTAAGGAAAATGACTTACTTTCAAAAAATTAAGAAAAACGTTTTCCAAAACTCTCTCCAACTTCAAATTACAATTATTATTTTTTTGTTGAAAAAAATAAATTTAAAGCCTTCAATTTTAAATTTTTTTACCTCACCCCCTACCCCTCCCCCCCACAAAAAAAATAATTTTTTTTAAAAAAATATTTCCAATTTAAATTTTTTATTTTTCATCCCACCCCACCCCTACCCTCGACCCCCTCCCC
>NW_006238943.1:1837306-1856061 GCF_000226075.1 Solanum tuberosum | reverse complement strand
CCACTCCCTACCCGCGACCCCCCACCCCCCAATTTCAAAAAAATTAAGTTTGTTTTTAACAAATATTTTCAAATTTGTTTTTAACACTTTTTGGCAAAGTGTCAGCCATCAACGGATTTGATGAATCTTTACCCGCTACCATTTGAACGGGACTAGTTGTACATTTAGCTGATACAATAGCTCTTTCTACATTCGTTGGAGGATGAACACCCGTCTTATCCATTTTAAGATGAGATGGAGAACTCTTTGGTCCTTTTGAGTAGTCTTGTATTTGTAATGGTATGGTTTGATTAGTATTTCCAAGGAAGAACCTTATTTTTTCTTGTAATGAGTGGATATGTTGTGTCAGTTCCCCTTTCTCAGTCTCTAGTTTCTCAATTGTCTGGTTTAGTATTTTGAATCCTTCAGTCATTGAAGAACAATGATCGCAGAAGATTATCTTGTCAGTATCCTTTCGAATATTGTATTGCAGGAAAGGTCTTGAAGTTTGTCTTAAAGCTGGGCTTATGAAATAATTTGGCCCAAGAGTTCCTCTAGCATAGTCTAGTGCTTTATTTAAATCGTTGAATCCTTTGAAAAATGGGGTAGGAAAGTCTTTAATTGAGTCTATCACCTCGATCCAAGTCTGGAAGATGCCTGCTAGCTTTCCTCGAACTACTACGTAGAATTTAAACTTTTTGTCTTCATTTTTCTCCGTAAAATAATAACTTACTGAGTTTAATACTGAAATAAAATAGCTATTGTCTTTCAAAATTTTGTTATATGCTATCCATAGATTGTCTATCAAACATCTTTGATGTTTATCTATTTTTGTTTCTGGCTTTACTCTGAAACTTAAATTAGATGGAGGATAAAATATTAAATTTTGTCTTCCAAAGTATAGTCTTTCTATAGGAGTATTTATCCTTGCATCTTCTTCTCTTGTATGTGGTCTAAACGAAGTGTTTCCCAATAATGTCTATAAGTATATATCTTTGTCTTTTTGCCCACTATTACTTGAACTTGAACTGGATGCCTTGTCTTTGTTCTTACATGTACTCATTCTGAAAATAAATAATTAGTTTTCATGAGTCTGCTTAGTTGATCTGCTAAGGAATTATCTTTTCCGTTTATATATTCTAAAAATATATTGTATATTGATGTAGCGTCTAAAAAATTTAGCCATCTTCTCTTACTACTATTTTTTCCTTCTATTTTCTGGTGGAATTTTACAAAAGCTTTGCAGTCAGTTCTTACTAAAATTTCTTTTTTATTAATAATAAATAATTTAAAGCTATTTAGTCCATATATGACTACTAGAATTTCTGCATCTATGCTACTCATGTTTCCTTTTTCCTTGTATTTTTCACTGTGATAGGCGTAAATTTTTTCGTCTTTCTTTTCTATATATTTATTGTTCTTTGTTTTTAATTCTGCTCCCCATCCTTCTAGACTTTTGTCGGTTTCCACTATTGGGCAGTCAGTTTTTAGTGGGAGGGCTAGATCTGGTATATTTTTAACCATTTGTTTAAGCTTTTGTACTAATTTTATGTCTTCCATATTGAATGTCTTCTGCCTATGAATTCCTGTTTTAGAATATAAGGGTCCTGTTACTTTTCCTAGGTCTTTTATAAAACTTCGTGCATAATTTAATATTCCTAGAAATTTTTGTAAGTCTTTAGTATTATCTAATTTATCAAGCATGTCGAGAACCTTTTTTGCTATATGGGGTTGTAATTTTATCTTTCCATTTCCAATTTCTACCCCTAGGAATTTTATAAGATTTATCTGGTGGTGAAGACATTCCTGCTGCTACAATTGGAGTTGACGGTACTAGTTCTGTTAGAGTAAGAGCTCTTGCTGGAATAACCAGTGCTAGTTACTTGACTGTTGGAGGAGAAACCACTGTTAGTTTTTTACATAATTCCATTTTCTTTTTGCTAATTATAATTCCATTGTCTACAAATAATTTAAACACCGTTTGTAAATGTCTTAGATGTTTGTTGGCATTATTACTAAATACTAAGATATCGTCTACATATACTAAAATAAAATTTTTATAATCTCTAAATATATTGTCCATCTTTCTCTGAAAGATCGGAGGAGCTGTTTTTAAATCGAAGGGCATTACCAACCATTCGAAATGTCCTTCTGGGCAAGTGAAAGTTTTCTATTCTATACTGTCTTCATACATTTTGACTTGCCAGTATTCGAATTTACAATCAAACTTACTAAAAAAAATTCTTCCTTGCATTCGATTTATTAATTTTGATCTTTCTGGCAACTTATATCCATCCATTTTGGTATTGTCATTAAGTCTTTTATAGTTTATTACCATTCTAGCTTTTCCTCTTAATATTTCATTATGATTTCTTACCACAAATGTTGATGACCTATGTCTTGAAGTTGATCTTCTTATCACTCCCTAATTTAGTAATTCTTTTATCTGATCTTCAAATTCCTTTAGGTCTTCATTTGTGGATTCTATTGAATCAGTTTTAACAGTATATTCTGGGTTAATGATATCCAGTCTGCAAGTTATATGATTGGCTTCCCAGTGCTTTAAAGGTCTTTCTCCAATTATCTCTAATTTATCTAAGATGGAAATTACCTCCTCTAGGTCTTTTTGATTTTTTATGACTCCTATATGTTGTAATCCTTTTTTGAAATTATAAAATTCTGTATTTATTTCTATTAAGTTATAACTTTTCTCTAGTTGTATATCAGATAAACTTAGCTCTAATAATTCAATTTCTTCTTCAATAACATGTATCTTAGTATAATTACATTCTTCTCCTTTATTACATTTTGAAGTGTTTGTATTAAGTTTATCAGTATTTTTAAGATACCTAGATTTCGTTGGAAACGATTCTGTTGTTATTGAGGTATGAGTCATATTTTTAGAGAATATTACTCCGTCTCTAGTAAGGCGACAACATCCGTTGTTATGTAATAAGAAGTCTAAACCTAAAACAAAGTCTACTATAATATTTAAGTCTCTAACCCATATTTTTTCTAATCTATACATGTGTTTATAAAAGTTTTCACATGTATTTAAAAAACTTATTTGAGCATTACTAACATAATGTTTATATACATTTGAAGATCCATCCATTTGCATGGCGCTTTGTGGCTCTGGAAATTATTTTATTATATCTAGAGGCAGGATACTTCTATCTATTATACTTTTACATCCAGAGTCTACTAGAGCTAAAGTTTCTATTTCGTAGTCTTGAATTCTTATTCTTGTTAATATTTTGATAGTATTAATTTTCTTGTCTTCATTACAAATTAATCCCTCAAATGATTTATAGTCCTCCTTTTCATTTAAGAGCTCGATTTCCTCTTTTGGCGTTGTGTTTTGGTTGGTTCCCTCTTCTAATTTTTCTTTTCCCTTTTCTAATTTACTTATTCTGTCCTCTAAATTATCAATCCTTTTTTCTAAAGATATTAATGTTTTTTCTTTTGTACTTCTTGTTTGGTCTATAACTTTTATGTTAAATATCATGTCGATGCACATAAGGCATCCCTCTACATAGCAGTTCATACATTTAGCTCTTCTGTCTTTACTGGGGTATCATGTGCAATTAAAGCATTTTTGACTATCTAACCCTTTTGCTTTGGAGAATTGGTGATCGCATTGTATATTAACAAAGGTAAAATCTTTCATGTTTAAGTCTAATTTTTCTAATCCTATCTCGTTTATTAAAGTTTCTTCTTCTGAATCAGACGAATCTTGTTGTCTTCCTTCTATAGCATCTATGCTTATTACTAAATATATGCTCTCATTATCTGACTTGTATTCATCTACATTTATCAGGGTTTCTTGGAAGTCTTCTATAAGTTGGGCATTTCTTGTTCTACTATTATTTCTACCTGGACAAGTATTAGCTAGATGTTCTTCACTTCCACATAGTAAAACAAGATAGTCTTATTTTTGTAAATTCTATTATTATTATTATTGTTTTCTTACATGTCTATCTTTATTTAGGTAAGGTTTTTTTGCCGTAGATTTTCTTAGATAATACCTTTTCCTAGGTTTGTAGTCTTGGTTATTTTGATATGTCTTTCTGTATTTTCTTTTTGGTGTACTTTGATCATAGCTTTGTGTTGTATATATATTCTTACAAAAACTAGTCTCATTTTGTTTTAATTATTTTTGTATTTGTATATTTGTACATTTCTCTTGTAATATTTCCATGACATGTTGTATTTTATGTCCTATAGACCAGTTGGCATTTGGGTTTTGTCATTACTCCCTCTCTTTTGTTCCATCTTTCCTCTATTTCTCTTCCTAAGGCTCCAGGGAGTTTGTTAAAAAGTTTTTTCCCCAAGCTTTGGTCAAACGCATTACCGCTTATAGCGCAATAGTAAAAATAGTCTTTTAAAAAATTCTTTATATGACTCCAATTTGTTTTGCTAAGTTGTTCTAATTTTATTAGTGCATTCTTTTGTAACACTACTAATCCGCTATTTGGGTCTTCTCCTGTTATCAGGCTGTGTATTTTATTAGTAAAATTATACGAGTTTGGTCCTATATTTACTAGTTCTTGGAATTCTTGAGGGTAAGCTACCTTATATTCTTCCCATACTCCTTTGATTGATTCTCCTAGAAAGGTTTCCATGTATCTATACATAGTTTCTGCATCTGTTTCACTATAATGGTGTATGTTGTCTGCTACTACTACTCCTTTCCATACATCTAGTACTGAGTTCCATAATTGAGGGTCATGAGCCGATATATTTAGTATTTTTCATCTATCTCCCCTGTCTTGGAGTTTGATGGGGGCTTCTATTGGCATTATTATTCCTATAGGTCTAACCATTTCTGGTTCTGTCATCGGGTCTTGTCTAAATACACGGTGTTGTGGTAAATTACCTATAGTATATTCTATTGGTGGTATTGGGGTTGTCTTTTGGAAGGGACTTGAGCTTGAAGAAGCGGTTTCCATAAATTCTTTTAAACTGCGTGTTGTTTCATCATCGCTTTCATCTAATTCTTTTAAACTACGTGTTGTTTCATCATCACTTTCTTCCTGTGTTTTTTCTTTCTGGCGAAATCCATAATTGTCTGTTCTAAAATTACACTCTTTGAAGTGTTTTTCTACTATAGAAAATTTTAGTTTTCCTAGTTTACATCCTTTACATTTAAATAAATTTTCTTTATTTGACTTGTGTATTTCTTTAGCTTTTGCTATTGATATATCTACTTCATAGTCTTCTTCTTTATTGATCTGAACATTCATTCCTTCCATATTTATGGTTGATTCATTATCTTCTAAATCTTCATCTATTTCTTTTGATTTGTATATTTATAATCAGTGAATCTGATTGATGTCTCACCTTTATTATTTGTGTATGTGAGGTGGTCATTTGGTCTTAACACTTCTTTTTTATAGAATTTTTCTAAATTCCATTCTCTACCTGCATATTCTTCTGAATTTATTTTTAAAAGTTTCATTAATTTTATTCCTTTATTTCCCATTATGCCTACCGCATTGTCTATTTTTATTTTAAACCTTGAACTACTGTTGGTTGCTAATTTTCCTATGAAGCCAACACAAACTAATAGATTGTTTCCACAGTTCATTTCTTCGTAACCCTTGGTTTGTATGCCTATTTTTATGTATTTTCCAAATTCTTTTGAATTTATCATGAAATCTGGACTACAGTAAAAAATTCCTCCATTATTACTCATGTCGACTTCTGTTAAACCTATTATGGATCTTTTAGATTCTGACCATCTACTATCATATAAAGTGATTAATACTTTAGTACCTAAATTTTTTCTAGTTAAACCTTTAAGTCCGATTACTACCAATCTCATATGCATGAGATTCATTCGTCTTTTTTGTATTTCTTGCATAGATTATTTACTAATTAAATTTATACTTTCACTATCGTTTTCTGATACACTCAATTGTTCTTCTCTATAATGTCTGTATAAGTGTGCTATTGACGAAAATAGTCCTGTATTATATAGAACTTGTGGATTTAATAATTTTAATTTATTTTGCTTGAATATTTCTATATCTCTATCTACATCTATTATCTCATCTAACTGATGACTATTACTTGGAAGTTATTTTTACTCTATACACTTTTAGTCAATTTAATAATCATATATATATATATATATTTATAAAGATATATGTGATGAATTTTTTTTTAGTAAATACTATAGATTTAGAGGGGATAGAATATGTTATTTGCAATACAAAATTTATATAAAGTATTTTGGGATAAACGTGCAACGCACGTTCCCAGATGTAGTAACACATAAATTGAATTGCGAAACTTGCAACTGACAATCAATAGCAGCAAAATTAATATAAATAAGTTGTTAACTTGAAAAGGAGACAACCATGCTCACCTAGAAAACTTCAGGAATCAGGCTTGCCATTGTGAATCCTTCCAAACTCCCGTTTCTAAATAGAAAAAAAAAATATGAACAATTTTTGGTCAGTAGCCGTGGTTTGAGCAATAGACTGCTCAACAAGATTTTTAAAAAAGGAAAAGAATAACTTACATCAGTTGGAGAGCCATTTGTTTTAATCATCATAGGAACTCCCGATCAATCACAATGGTGGGAATTTGAGCAATATTTGGCCAGTATTCTCCCTCGTCAAATTCTAGTAATGGTGTGAGCAACCATCTAGAAGAAACTTGGCTCCCACTAGCACTTGGAGGCTTTTCAACTTGCTCAGATGTAGTGTCATCTTCAAGCGAGAAGTGTTGCTTATGTCAAGATGACTCAAGTTGATCAACTTCTCCATCTGCAGTGGTAGCTCCTCAAGATAATCACAAGATGACAGGAGAAGTGTCTTTAAATTATACAATCCACAAATGGAATCTGGCAACTTATTAATCTCTGTCTTAGAAATATCCAAAAATCTCAGGAGCTTTAATTTGATAAACAAGTCATCCGGCAACTCCTTAATCCTGTAATGAGACAATGATAATGCCCTTAAGGATCTTAGTCTTGGCAGTATGTTATGCTGCACCCTCTTGCTTAGAGAGTCATGATTGACATCAAAAAATATCGGAAGCAATGTCCTCAGCTGCTCCAATTTGTAGAGGGGTGTTAATTTCTCAAACTCACCACCTTTTCCCATTGAATAAGATAAGTGCCGACTTTTTTCCAACATATGAGATCCTTGGCTCTCTTCCAACCTGATACAAAGTTTTGAAGATGCAATTTGGGCTAAGTCATTGACAAGGTCATGCATTAAGAATTTCTCTATGTTCCCTTCAAAAGGATTTGGGACCCTTTCGAATAATGATCTTGACCTCAATTCGAGAAAGTATTGGTTGCCTGAATCTTCAATTATTTCATCTTCCTTTGGTACGAGACCATTGGCAATCCAAAGATGAATAACTTGCTCTTTCCTAAATGAATAATCTTTAGGAAATATTGCACAATAGGAAAAACATCGCTTTAAATGTGCGGGAAGATCATTGTAGCTCAACATCAACGCTGGTAATATGTCCTTGTCTCGCAGCTCCCATATTTCACTTCTCAGAATACGTTTCCACTCTACAACCTCTGATTTGGAGCGTAACATGCCAGCGAGCGTCTTCAGAGCTAAGGGCAGTCCTTTGCACTTAGCTGCAATTTGTTTTCCGACCTCTTCAAGTTCCAGATGTCCCATAGGATCCATGTTTTCAAATGCATGTCTTTTAAATAAAGACCAAGAGGCTTCATTAGACAAACTGTCCATGCTAATTTGCTCATTTCCCATCATCAAGGCAACACTCGCTTTGCGTGTCGTCACAATGATCTTGATCTTACTTCCTATATCTCCTTGTACACAAATATATTTCTCAAGTCATCCCACTCGTTGTAGTTGTCATTCCACACATCATCCAAAACAGTAAGGAACTTCTTTCCCTTCAAGCTGTCCTTCAATTTGACTTGAAGCTGATTAAGATTGTTGTGGACATCCTTTGAGTCAAATTTGCCAATTTTTTGAAGTAACCCTTTCGTTATTCTCAAAGCATCATATCCCTCAGAAACACAATACCAAGCTTTCAAACCAAAGTGGTTCTTCACCCTCTCATCATTGTAAACGGCTTTAGCAAGTGTTGTCTTACCCAGGCCACCCATTCCCACAATAGGAATTACTGTCAGCTTTTTCCCACTTGCATCTTCAGACAATAAACGGTCAATCAAATCCTCTATTTCGCTCTGCCTACCAAAGATATCAGATTCATCATCCACAGAAGTTGAAGGTCTTCTAGTTTCTTGTTTCGTGGAACCAAAATACTCCTTTAAGCCAAGGAGACCAATTTGCTCTTGCAAATCCTTTAATGTTTCAATAGTGTCTTCCAACTTGTCCTTTATGTTAAGGAAAAATTCATCAGTCAAGCAAAGGTTGAGGTCACTTGCTTGTTGCTTGTTTCTGCAAAATTCTGATGTACTCGTTGTAGTTGTCATTCCACACATCATCCAAAACAGTAAGGAACTTCTTTCCCTTCAAGCTGTCCTTCAATTTGACTTGAAGCTGATTAAGATTGTTGTGGACATCCTTTGAGTCAAATTTGCCAATTTTTTGAAGTAACCCTTTCGTTATTCTCAAAGCATCATATCCCTCAGAAACACAATACCAAGCTTTCAAACCAAAGTGGTTCTTCACCCTCTCATCATTGTAAACGGCTTTAGCAAGTGTTGTCTTACCCAGGCCACCCATTCCCACAATAGGAATTACTGTCAGCTTTTTCCCACTTGCATCTTCAGACAATAAACGGTCAATCAAATCCTCTATTTCGCTCTGCCTACCAAAGATATCAGATTCATCATCCACAGAAGTTGAAGGTCTTCTAGTTTCTTGTTTCGTGGAACCAAAATACTCCTTTAAGCCAAGGAGACCAATTTGCTCTTGCAAATCCTTTAATGTTTCAATAGTGTCTTCCAACTTGTCCTTTATGTTATGGAAAAATTCATCGCTCAAGCGCAGATTGAGGTCACTTACCTGCTGGTTGCTTGTTTCTGCAAAATTCTGATGTTGACCTTCCACCTTAAGTCTCAAAGCTTCATAATTGACTTCTTCTATTAAGTTTTCAGCAGAGTCGACAGCATCTCGAAGCTCATTAAGCCAGTCACTCACAGATGGATTTGATGCTTGCTTATTCTCTGCATCACTTAGCACAATCTGAAGACCACGCAAAGTCATTTTCAGCTTCTTTAAGAGCCGAACATGATGCTTATGCTTCTGAAACATGTTGAGCAGATCACCGTGAGGAGCAAGCCTATCAAAGAGAGCATTCAAAGCTGAAGAGAGAAATGCACTACCAACTGCTAAGCCAATCTCCATTTCTGAAAAACACAAAATGATTTTGATGAGAAGACAAATTTTTCTATCTAGCTTCAACTACTAAGAGAGAACTTCTTTACCTGTTGAATGTTGAGAGTAATTTGCAAACAAGAATGATCAGTGATTGCTTGAAATTAGTACAACTATGTTTCAGCTAATCTACAAGAAGCAAAACTGTCCTCTTTTCTCTTTTCAAAAAGTATGACTCCACTAATTGAATAATGGAGGAAGATATCTTTTGCTTTATGTTTATTCACTACTTTTGCTTTATGCACTGTTCATTTTTCAACAGCTCATTGTAGTGCTTAATTGGGTCTAACATATCATGAATACGTTTTAGAATTGGATTCTGTTCCATTTTCCTTTTCTCTAAGGTATTATTTTTTCTATGTTTACTTGAGCCGATGGTCTATCGGAAACAACCTCTCTACCCTACAAGATAGTGGTAAGGTCCCTATTTAGGTCCATGTACAACTCTGTCCCAATGAATGAACTGAAATCAACGATCCACCGTTTTATGGAAATGAAATAACAAATAAACATCCAACATATAATATAACATAATTGTCCTGAAAAAGGTACAATACACTCTTGGTTTATTGACACCAGTTAGCAATATGCTTGTTTGCTAAAACTACAAAATACAGACTAAGAAATAGCCTTTTTTCCCTTTTACTGAAGCAAAAACTCAAGAAATCGAGTACTAGTGCCAAATTTAATCAGAAAAACCTGTCTCCACCCCCTCCCAATCTATTGTGTTCTGCTAGATCACATATAAACTCTTTGAGATGCCAATCGTTTCGGCCACTCACCAGCTTCTCGCAATTGATGATCACAAGTCGTCAATTGAATGGCAATCCTCCTTCAAGAAAGAAGTCTATTTCTGAACATTTAGTAGTAAGGTTGTGCAATCCTCAACTGTTTGTGTTATAACATAACTAAACGTAAATGTTTTGATAACACATTGATTCCATAAAAAAATCACTACATGAGAAATAATCACTAGCAGTTGTAGTTTTGAGCAATAACCAAAGAAACGCCCCTCTGCCATTACCGATTTTTGATGAAAATTGTAACTTTGTCCAGCTTTTAGTTGAGAGTTACAGTACTAACAATGCTAAAAATATTGACAATAGATCCTAAAAAGTTTCTCTTCATCTCGCAACTGTGTGAAGTAATGTAGCTTTCATGTTTTTCAAGTAGTTCAACCTTCCAGAAAAATTGCTAGCTTTGACCCTGGCGTTGATGTGTGGTTGTGAATCCATGTAATAATACAATCAACGTTCATCCTGAATCAGCCAAATTATCAAAATAACATGAATTTTATACACTACACAATAAAATCACAAAACTATTGTTTGTCACATTAAAGTAACTCACCGTATCCACTATAACAGTAAAATCACCCCAGCATTGAAACAGAGACATCTGATATTCACCAGACCTTTGTGAGCTTATAAAATTTGTAAATATCCTCAACATATTTCACAATAGCCAAGTGATTATTAACATCAGCAGTATCAATATTAACAAACCTGATTTGTATAGTAGTATAATTCTTTGATGTTTTTTCTACAAAGAAAAGTAAATTTTCACCATAGTCCATCAAGGATTCATAATACAAAAATTGCATTGCGAAACTTGCAACTCACAATCAATCTCAGCAAAAGTAATATAAAATAAGTTGTTAACTTGAAAAAGGAGAGAACCATGCTCACCCAGAAAACATCAGGAATCAGGACTGCTGAAACTCGGAAGCATCAAAAATTAAACTGTAAAAAACATGAATAAAACAAATTAGAAATCGAAAAAGTAACACAAACAGAAATCGTGTAAAATAATAAAATCAACATGCCTTCAGAGAAATATTTTCTGATCTAATTGAAGAAAGTGAATCAAACAAAGAAGAGCCAAAGATGTACACAAATGTTTATATTCGATCCACCCAAGAACAAAAGCAGGTAAACAAAGAAAGAAGATTGCCGACAAATAGAGTAGAGTCTGATGAAAAAAAAAAGAGAAGAAAAACTCAGAAACACTAAACACAGAGTCGAACCAGAGCAAACAAAATTTGAAACAATGACTGAAATTGAAGGTCATATGCAGAGCAACAAAGGAAACAAAATGCAAGAAGAGTTCTTTCTGGAGCAAATTATCTCAATTCCTACCTATACTAGATTTCTTTTACAATGTTTGAATGCAAATATAAAGATTTCATCCTGATCTGAAGATGCTTCCTCGACCTCACTGAGGCAATGGTCAAAAATATTTATATCCTTTAAAAACTGAAATATCCTTGAACATTAAACAACAAAATGTCCTTTGAATTACCAGACATCTTAATATGACACACATAATTAAATTTTAGTTAGAAACTTTACATATCCCAACTTTAACCAATCTAATTCTCATAGATGTTATGTATATCATCAATTTTTAAATGACTTTTATAATTCATGACTTATAATTATACGTACCAAAAAATTGTTTTCAAAATCACTTTATATTAATGCATACACTTTGTTATTCCGATGTATAATTGTTGATGGATGATTATTGGTGGATGTAATTATATTGCTCATCACTATCACTTTATGTTAATGCACACACGTAGTTATTCTAATGTATAATTGTTGATGGATGTTATTGCTCATCACATATGCAATAAAAAAGAGGTAAATCTATTTATGCTTTTGTTAGTTATTGAGGAAGTTCCTCCATTCTTTTAAACTGGAACGGTTTCTCTCTTTAATTTTTGTTATTTGAAGGTTTTAGAATTCATTAGCTATTTCATTGTTTTTAGTCTACTCTATTTCATCTTATTTTCGAATATTTGTGGGATGAACATAATGTACATCTGAAGTTGTATAATTTATTGTGATGCTATAATAATGTAATGGATATTGATAAATTTTTATATATTATCTTCAAACATTATATGACATCTTCACAACTAATAACTCATGTGAAATTTACGTATCAAAATGATACAATTTCTTAAAACTATTTGATATGATTGTCAGATTGTCCATTTGATGTTAAGCTTTAATTTGGTGTTTAGACTCCTTCTCTTTTTGATTACTTAATTTTATGAATAACTATTTATACATATTGTAATTGTATTTAAATCATTTACAAATATTAATACTAAGTAGCGTGAAATACATGCATATTTTCTATTATGAAATTTATTTATTTTTTAAAAAAATTATATAGAAATCTTGTAGTAATTACAAGGGACAAATTAAACGTGCAACACACGTTCACAAAAACTAGTATTATTAAAAATGGAAAGAATTTATGTTCAAAGTTGAATTACCGTTTTACCCCTATATATTAAATAAAAATTATAAAAAAGATTATTTAATTAATTAAATATTGTAGTAGTAATTATATCCTATTATATACTAAATCCTAAAAATGGGAAGGTGCTAAGTCAGTTTCAATTTAAATACTTTACACAATGAAGTAAAAAAAGATGATTAATTCAATACATTAACTTCACTTGATTAATTAAATGCAAGATGGCATTCATCTATTTGATGAAAATTATAACTGATACATACATAGAGAACACTAGCAGCCACTTTAGTGACTTTTTCTATTCCTTTATTGAATTAGGTGCAGACCAAAAAACACCATATAACCTTCAAACATTTAATTTAAAACTTATCTTTTGGTATTCCTTAATTTTTATCTATATAAATTCATTTTTTTTTTGTTTCATGAGACCCCTACTCAAGAATATTATCATTTTCATTCTATAGTTAAAGTAACGACTTATATCATTATTGTACTATTTGGCTCATGTTTTAGTTTGACTCGACGAAGATGACTTTTGAATTTTGATTGGTTATGGATAATTAAGCCTCCACAAGAACTTGAAAATTATGTATTGTACTTCTTTTTCCATCTATATTGTTATGATATAAGTCTTAAAAAAAATGTGTATGTTGTATTTTTTCCTTCTCTATCTTTTTGTGTGTTTTCTCTTCCATTAAACTTCTTTAATTTAATTTTCTATTAATTTCTTATTGTAGTAAGTGTGTATATCTTTGTTGAGCTCAAATTAGCCCTTTGTGATTTTATTGGAAGTTTGCTAACTACCAATTATAGTTCAAAATTTATGTTGGTTGCTTAATTAATTTTAAACATTAAAATTCACCTCTCATTTGGTGTTTCTTGTCAAACTCTTAAAGATTAATTTGTAATTGTTGTATTTTATTACTAATTACACGCATTCTTTCATAAAATTGTAATCATTCTAACGTATCTATATATAAAAAGTAACTGGGAACACACGTGCCCATATATTATATTAGTATTATTACAAGTGTGAAGCTCCTAACCTCTAAGTTGGATTACCATTTTGTCCTTATCTTACCTCTAAAATAAATTAAATATTATTAGTTTCATAGTATTATTAGTTTACACTTGTATACCCAATATAACTGATATGAGTTGTGGTGAGATAGTTGAGATTTTTCTATCCTTAATTAGAATTTTGGAGCATGAGCCGTGGAATGGAAAAAATCATGTCAAGAGCACCGCCCGTTGAAATGAGGAAATCCGAATTTAGTCAAACTCCAATATGGATACCAAACACCGAATGAGAAAACAATATATCGACTATAAAAATATACAACACGTTGCTAACTACAAATATAATATACATATCCATCTTCAGTTGCAATTGTTGTTCAAAATCATCTAATCAGATCTCCATCAAATGTCTTCAAATTTTATAGAGACAATCTCTTTAGACTATTCCAACAAATCTAAACAACACTTCAAACATCTCACACACATAAAAAAAAAAGACACGATTTGAAATTCAAATCCACTTCTTCGAGCTTATTCAACCATCACGAGTTATCTTTCTACTTTGATTTTCTGTACACAAATCTTATAAAATCAGAACTCTAACCACTAGTTGAGTCCCAAACATATTTACAAATCGAGTTTGTCAACTTATAAAAGAGGCTTGCACTAGAAACATGAAATAGTATCAGCGGTACAATGTTTTTAATTGCCCTTCTTTGATAACCCCATCTCAAAGACTTGGCTATAGCAGCAGACATGCGTTCACTGTGGACGACATAATAGCTTTAGCGGGAAGAACAAAAAAATAAAAAAGAACTTGCGAACAGATGTAAAAATAGCAGCAGCACCTTAGAAGCACTTCTTGTGGACAATGGATGGACCAGACTTGTCGTACTCACCGTTCAAAATCCACATCTGATTAAGCACAAAACATGTTTAAGTTAGCAACAACACAATTCAAAATGAAGTTTAAAATTGCAAAAGTATATGCAAGAGAAGATTTTTAAAAATAAAGGCTTGCCTGCTGGAAGGTGCTAAGTGATGCGAGGATGGATCTTCCAATCACTGTCTGCTGGGGAGCGAAGACAGTGATTTCCTTACTCATACGATAAACACCCTGCAAATGTATATTTGAAGCCCTTATATCAAGCATTGCCCAGTGTAATTGCCTGGGAGCTATACGGAAGAAAAAAGATGTTTAGCTTTTTTGTCTGCCTCCTTTACCTATCAAAGATTCTGTTAACATTGTAGATGGAACTTGGCCATATCTGGTGTCTAAAAAATATGCAATTATATAATGCACAACAGTTAGCTGCAAGTCTGTAACATCAAATTGACTCGGACACACTTTATCCCTATTATAAGATAAAATTTTAAAAATATGTAAATGAAGCATCACAATTAGGAGCTACATGAAACATTTCTAAAGAGGGAAAATAGAATTTAATACCTCAGGCAAAGTTCTCAACGGTGATCCATATCAAAATTAATACCATCTAAATTTTCTACCTTTATCGCGATTTTGTATTCTTAAAAAGAAAATATCCATATCATTCAACGTTTCAAAAATTAATTCAGTGAAATCTGAATTAGGTGACATCAACTTAGCAAACACTTCATAAAGGCATTTTATGGTTTCTCATTTTGTATAGAAGCGAGGCATGTATTATAACTCAATCAGAAGATGTGTAAAACAAAAGATAGAAGAAGATATTTGCACCTTTGTAACTTTCTCACCCGTAAACTTCTTCTCATCAGGTGAAACAGGAATCGAAAACTTGGGTTGAAATGGGTATTGGGTTGAATTCTTCTACTATGTTGATGTCTTCTGTGTCTTGGGTGTCATGAGAATTGAAGGCGTGAAGCTCGAAATGGGTTCCAGAGAATTTTGAAACCGTTAATTTCTCTGTTTCGCTGATTGATGACTGATGAGAGTGCCAATGAAGGAAATCTATTTCGCTGATTTATGAGAGTGCAAACTATTACTACAAAATAAGCATCCTAGTAACTGAAACACCAGTAAATCATTATTTAGTTATCTAACCTTGACTTCATTCCGAGCAGGATATACTTTCTTGACTTCCCACTAGCTGTAAGGTTGCCACTCGAGGTTGAGTAACGGACATAATTTGAAGGAAACTTCATAATCCTCAAAGTTCTCTGCATATCAAAACCAAAAACTAATGTAATATTCTGGATCTTTGAATATGAAAAAAACTAGATGTAATAATGCAGTCGCATCAAACTTGAAATCAATGTGGTACAATATGACGTCAATAATGGAAGCAGGCAATTTAAGTCGTTTTCAATATCTTTAAATTTGAAGCGTGATGTAACTCTTATCAAGGTGTTGGTTACCTGATTGAGAAAGTGAGGTTGTATTTCTTGGACCCTTTATCTCCAAAGGTGATGACATCCTGCTAGCATATATTAAGCAATCAACTTTCTTGAGCAATAGACATTCCACACTGCTCAACAAGGTTTTAAAAAGGAAAAGAATAAAAAAAAAATCAAAGTGAAGTAAACAAAATTAAAAGCTTCTGATGGAAAAGAATAACTTACATCAGTTGGAGAGCCATCTGTTTTAATTCATCACATGTATTCCCAATTGATCTCTATGATGGGGCTGAATCATTAATAAAACCTGAATAGTGCTGATGCTTTTAGGTGTTAAATTTATTGGGAGGCAAACATCTGTATTTTTGATACATAGGAAACAAATCTTGTGTATGGCACACCTTTGGATTCTATTATAGTTTTGAATTCGATAGTGGACATGTGGATCACTCTAAACTGACTGAAAAGGGAAATAATATGAACAACGTGAATTGCTATTGAGATGAAAGTTCAAGCGATAAAAATCTTCGAGTAAGATATGTAACATTAATTGCTATTGAGATCTAAAATTAAAATAATTCTAATCTGAAGATGATTTCTCAGTTTCAGAGTGGCAATAGACACTCCATACTGCGCAACAAGAATGTAATAAAGAAAAAGAATTAACATAAAAGCAAAGGAAGTTAAAGAAAATAGAATGCTTATGAGGAAAAAGAAAAGCTTACATTTATGAGAGCACCATTTGTTTTAATCATTAAAGACATTCCTTATTGATCTTTATGGTGGGGATATGAGCAATATTTGGCCAGTATTCCCCCTTGTCAAATTCTAGTAGTGGTGTGAGCAATGGACATTCTGAAATACATAGTTTAGAGAGAGAAGAGGGCATCCCTTTTACTGGAAGGGAATGGAGATTAGGGAAATCAATGATTTGTAGACGTTGAAGCGAAGTGAGGTGCGAAAACTGGCCTTGTTCCAACATTGACTGAACTTGAGGTAAATTACCCTTAATAGCTAGATATTGAAGAGAGGTGAGGTTTTTGAGATGTTGGCTGCTTAATGTTTTCAGATTCTCTATAAAAAGTCTTTGAATAGAGGAAGGCAACTCCCAATTCTCACCACCAACAATCTCTTCGTCACTCCCATCATGCATAATCGTTAACTTTGTGAGACAGGGGAGTCTCTGTAAACGCCACTCCTTTCGGCCATTCACCAGTTTCTTGCAAATTTGATCTGAAGGGCTTGTAAATTGAAGGGCAATCCTCCTTCAGGAAAGGACTCTATTTCTGGACAATCCCACAGATGCAGTTCCTTAAGAGATGGAAGGAGTTCCCGCATACGTTCTGGCAGCCACTTCAGCTTCTTACACTCCCAAATATTCAAACACGTCCTCTGGGTCCCCCCACATGCCACTGAAAGTTTATCAAGATTCTCACAACTCCAAATATTGAGTGTTTCAGTCGCAGTAGGAATCAAAAACCTAGTAATTTTCTGGCAACTCCAAATTCTCAGTTTGTGCGCTCTTGGGAGCAAATCATCCATACAATCACATCCCTTCAGACTCAATTCCTCGAGAAACATACTCATCTCACCAACAGGCGGATCCAATTTCAAATTCCGGCAACCAGATATCTCTATTCTCTTCAAGGTAGTGGGCAGTATGCTAAAAGGTAAGGAGGTAACAGAGTTACAATCACAATATATAATTCTTCAATCTCCTTCATTCCCTCAAGTTGGGATCTAAACAGTTGAGCATCATCAAAAACAACTCCAACCTTAGAAGAACCAACAGCTTTAAACCTTTTTAAACTTGAAAATTGGATGGGTGTCTCCAAACTGAGTTCAGGGCAATTTATAATGAAAAGTTTCTCAAGGATAGGAAACTCTCCACTTCCTAGTAGGTGCCATTGCTTCCACTCCGGCATATCTTCAAATCTAAGCTCCACAAGAGAGTTAAAAGGCTTTTTGGAGGACAAACTACCATAGAATTCTTCCGTCACCTCTGTTATTCCATGCATCCCTCTAATCGAAAGGAATTTCAAACAAGGGAGTTGTCCTAGTGCTGGCAAGGAATAACAGACCTTGCAGTTGCTAAGAGATAATTCCACCAGCTTAAGAAACAAAGGATCAGCTAGCCAATTTGGAAATTTTGTCCCTCTATATCCAGTGATTTCGACTTCTTTTATGTTTTTATGTGGGTGTAGTTCATCAAGTATGTCTCTTTCAGTTTCTGAATTGTTGGCACTACTACTTTCACTCCACTCCAAAGATAACTTGTCAACAATGAATCTTCTCCCTCATCTTTGCCTTCACAGCTTCCCTACTATCAACCACATTTTGCAACTCTACAACTGATAGAGATCCATACAAGTTCTGTGCTTCACCCAAATCTTCCATTCTCAAACCACCTAAAAGAAACTTGACTCCCACTAACACTTGGAGGCTTTTCAACTTGCTCAGATATAGTGGCATCTTCAAGAGAGAAGTGTTGCTTATGTCAAGATGACGCAAGTTGATCAACTTCTCCATCTGCAGTGGTAGATCCTCAAGATAATCACAAGACGACAGGAGAAGTGTCTTTAAATTATACAATCCACAAATGGAATCTGGCAACTTATTAATCTCTGTCTTAGAAATATCCAAAAATCTCAGGAGCTTTAATTCGATAAACAAGTCATTTGGCAACTCAACAATATCGTAATGAGACAATGATAATGCCCTTAAGGATCTTAGTCTTGGCAGTATGTTATGCTGCACCCTCTTGCTTAGAGGGTGATAACAATGCTTGAGATCAATACATGT
>NW_006238943.1:1835712-1837202 GCF_000226075.1 Solanum tuberosum | reverse complement strand
CAAAGTTTTGAAGATGCAATTTGGGCTAAATCATTGACAAGGTCATGCATTAAGAATAAATTCTCTATGTTCCCTTCAGAAGGATTTGGGACCCTTTCGAATAATGATCTTGACCTCAACTCGAGAAAGTACTGGTTGCCTGAATCTTCAATTATTTCATCTTCCTGTGGTACGAGACCAGTGGCAATCCACAGATGAATGACTTGTTCTTTCCTAAATGGATAATCTTTAGGAAATATTGCACAAAAGGAAAAACATAGTTTTAAATGTGCCGGAAGATCATTGTAGCTCAACATCAACGCTGGTAATATGTCATTGTGTGGCAACTCCCATATTTCACTTCTCAAAATACGTTTCCACTCTTCAACCTCTGATTTGGAGAGTAACATGCCGGCGAGCGTCTTCAGAGCTAAGGGGCCTTCCTTTGCACTTAGCTGCAATTTGTTTTCCGACCTCTTCAAGTTCCGGATTTCCCATAGGATCCATGTTTTCAAATGCATGTCTTTTGAATAAAGACCAAGAGGCTTCAGTAGACAAATTGTCCATGCTTAATTTGCTACATTTCCCATCATCAAGGCAACACTCTCTTTACGTGTCGTCACAATGATCTTACTTCCAATACGTCCTTGTACAAAAACATTTCTCAAGTCATCCCACTCATTGTAGTTGTCATTCCACACATCATCCAGAACAATAAGAAATTTCTTTCCCTTTAAGCTTTCCTTCAATTTTACTTGAAGCTGATTAAGATTGTCATCAGCTTTCAACTCAAATGAGCCAATTTCTTGAAGTAAACCTTTTGTTATTCTGAAAGCATCGTATGCCTCAGAAACACAAAACCAAGCTTTCAAACCAAAATGGTCCTTCACCTTCTCATCATTGTAAACGGCTTTAGCAAGTGTTGTCTTACCCACGCCGCCCATTCCAACAATAGTAACCACAGTCAGCATTTTTCCATTTGCATCTTCAGACAATAAACGGTCAATCAAATCCTCTATTTCGCTTTGCCTTCCAAAGATATCAGAATCATCAACCAAAGAAGTTGAAGGTGTTCTAGTTTCTTGTTTAGTCGAACCAAAATGATCCTTTAAGCCAAGGCGACCAATTTGCTTTTCCAACACCTCCAATGTTTCAATGGTTTCTTCCAACTTATCCTTTATGTTACGAAAGAAATCATCACTCAAGCACAGGTTGAGGTCACTTACCTGCTGGTCGCTTGTTTCTGTAAGATTTTGATGCTGGCCTTCCATTTTAAGCCTCAAAGCTTCATAATTGACTTCTTCTATCAAGTTTTCAGCGCCGTCTACAGCACTCTGAAGCTTATTAAACCACTGGCTCACGTGTCGATTTGATGCTTGCTTATTCTCTGCATCACTTAGCACAATCTGAAGACCAAGCAAAATGTCCTGCAGCTTGTGTAAGAGCTGTGCTTTATTTAAAATAATAATTTGATTGGTTTTAGAGTCGCCACTTAATTTTTAAGAAAAAAT
>NW_006238943.1:1829826-1835612 GCF_000226075.1 Solanum tuberosum | reverse complement strand
AATTACATCGGGGAGGGTCAAAATTGGGTGTCAACAAGCTGAACATGATCCTTATGCTTCTGAAACATGTTGAGCAGATCACTCTGAGGAGCAAGCCTATCAAAGAGAACATTCAGCGCTGAAGAGAGAAATGCACCACCAACTGCTAAGCCAATCTTCATTTCTGAAATCTGCAAAGCAAAACAAGTAAAGTGAGAACAATAGTTTAGAGAAGATAAATGTTTGTATGTTCAATTACTAACAACTTTACTTTACCTGTTGAATGCTAAGAGTGATTTGCAAACAAGAATGGTACAACAATAGTTTTCTACAGTGACAGCTATAGGAAAAAAAAGAAAAGAATTTAAGCTGTCTTTTCCATGAGTATGACTTTTCCCCTCAACAACCAGACTTTGTCTTCATAATATTTTTTATACTTGAAAACATGTCAAGTTGGGAATTTGATAACATTAAGAGGTACAGTGAAATGATTAAAAGTTCTCCCTTGTAGTTGTTTTGTTATATATAATTTTCTTTATATATATAATTTTGTCGTATTTAATTAGAGGTTTCGAGCTTGAATCGTTGTGATAAAGTTTCTCTTGATAGTGAGAGCTAAAACATCCCAAGCAAATTCAGATAAGGTGAAAACTTATTTGTATTTGTTATTTACAATAAACTAATAAATACATGACATATGTTCACGCGAAGACTTTTCAAATTGGGAGGAGTGACTTTTTTTTTTTGTATAGAGGCAATAACGTGGAGTTATGGTGTAGAATTAAATAATTATTCTAAGCTTATATTAAGTTCTAAAGTGTATTAAGAATTGTTTATGTATTATTCCTATTTTAAAAAGGAGAAAATGAGTTGACCTATAGTTTGGTGGGGACCACATACCTTGATAATAAGCAAAAGCTACCAATGTCTAATATTTAACTCAATAGAAATATTAAGTAAAGATTCAACAAAATTTTAAAAAGTACACACCTATTAAGAAAACAATAATTGACATAGTGAATTTACGATTTTACCCCTATTAATTATGAAGTAGGTGAATTAAAAATTTAAGATTTTCAAGAAGTTCTATCTTTTTCATAGTAATTAATTGAGAGTATAATAGATAAAAATAATTTGTCAAAATGGATAAGTAATTAGGGACAACTAAAAAAGGAAAAATGGACAAGTAATTAGAGACATAAAGAGTATTTGTTATTTACAATAAACCAATAAATACATGTCATATGTTCAGAAAAAGACTTTTCGAATTGGGAGGATTGCCTCAAGCTTCAAGTTATTGGGTAGGTTGGAGTAAATGGATGGTTTCAAATTGGGAGGATTGACTTTTTGGTATAGTGGCAATAACGTGGAGTTATGGTGTAGAATTAAATAATTACTCTACGCATATATAGTAAGTTCTAACGTGTACTAAGAAATTGTTTATGCATTATTCCTATTTTAAAAAGGGGAAAAAGAGTTGACCTATAATTTAGTGGGGACCACATACCAACAAAATTCACATATTTATATTGGAAATAAAACTTTCGCCAACTAAGCAAAGAATCTATCGTTACCAAAATCCGATCAAGAAAAATAATAATTAAAACTCGCTAATAGTTGAGGCCAGGTAGATCATTGTTTGGATGATTTTAGATGTTGAATTATCCAGAAATGACCTCTTGTATTTTCTTTTCTACTATATAGAAATGTGAAGACAAAGAAAGACCAAGGGTAAAGAAGTAAATTTACACTAATAAATACATTTTCTTCATATATCTAGAACCATCCATTACATTCTGCCAAGGATAAAAGGGTAAATTTGTGACTAGATCTATGAATTGGAAATGGAATTGACTAGAATTGCATCAATGTGATAACACTCGGTCTTTCTTTTTATTTTCTTCCAATAGTTCGATCTATCCAGAAAAATTGTCGGCCTACCCCATTCTACCAGCAAACCCTTTCTTTTAGTCGGGCAAGGACTCTCGGTTAACCCCTTCCAATAGTTCGATCTATCCAGAAAAATTGTCGGCCTACCCCATTCTACCAGCAAACCCTTTCTTTTAGTCGGGCAAGGACTCTCGGTTAACCCTTTTTTTTGTTCTTTGGTCATAGTGGTTGTTTGAATCTCAAGTTCCATTGTGTTGCACTAAAATGGTAACGTTATCCATCAATGAAATTGAAACTTCAAACCCTATGCAATTTGAATAATATGGCCTTTAACTTGACCTCATTTCACATTTATGTCCTCCAACTTTGGGTATGCACAAGTAGACACTTTAAATTGTATAAAATTGAACAAATAAACACATGTGCCTTACGTGGCATAATACACACAAGACACCACGTAAGATGAAAATTTTCATGTAAGATGTTACTTAGGTCGTTTGTGTCTATTTATTCAACTCTATACAAATTTAAGTCTCTACCTGCGCACATCCAAAGTTGGAGGACATATATATGAGTTGAGGCCAAGTTAAAGGTTATATTATTTTTATATTAGATTTAAGTTAATTTCACGTGATTCACCAATTGTCTTGATCGTGACTTCTCTACTCTTTTACAAAGATGTCAAGAGGTACTAGCTATTAATTTCACGGGATTCAGCCAATTTTCTTTGCACGGGAAAGCCACCGGGTTCAGAGTGGTTAAGGGAGATGCATCTGAAGGATCGAATCGATAATTTTTGAAGATTGAAGGTTGATAAAAATCTTAGAATCAAGGGTCATAGAAACATAAGGATTTGTTGTTGTTGTTGCAAGAGAAACTACAGTTGAAGAATATATATGTCGATTTTAGAAGACATTTTGATAATATAGCAGTAGCCAGAGGACCTGAAGCAGCTAGTTATTACTTGAATTTTGATTCTGTTATTCAATTGAGTTCTTACTTGACAAGGTAGGGATAAAGTATGCGTAAACTCTACTTTTTCCAGACTCCACTTGTAGGCATTTGACGATTTCTCATCTTCTATAGAATCAAGGCATGTATTATAACTCAATCAGAAGACATGTAAAACTAACGATAGAAGAAGATCAACAGAAAAATGAAAATTTTGGATCAACAAATGATTTAAAAAACATTCGAACAATGAAAACGATATTTTCGAAAGCAATTTCCCATTTTAAGTTTCTGAATACCAGTAGAAAACCGATATACTCCAACATCATTATGATGCAAAGTGGGGAAAAACCAATTTAAGCGCTGCAGTAAGAAAGGGGGAAGACAATATATTTGTACCTTTAGACCTTTCTCAGTCGTAAACTTCTTCCCAACAGGTGAAGCGGAATCGAAAACTTGGGTGGGTTCATTATGGGAGTTAGGTTGAATTCTTCTACTCTGTTGATGTCTTTTGTGTCTTGGGTGTCATCAGAATTGAAGGCGTGAAACTCGAAATGGGTTCTAGAGAATTTTGAAACCGTTGATTTCTCTGTTTCGCAGACTGATGACTGCTGAGGGTGCCATTGAAGAAATCTATTTCGCTGATTTATGAGAGTGCAAAGTATTACAACAAAATAAGCATATTGGTAACTGAAACACCAGTAAATCATTATTTTGTTATCTCACTGAAAGCGTCTAAAGTTTCAATCCTGAAATACAGTAAACAGGAAAAGAAAAATAGCAAGCAAACAATAATATTTGTATTTGAATTAATGCGAAGGTTACAATCTTTATAAAATCTCTTAAAAAGATATGTAATCCCTTGATTCTTCTCTCCACAGATGTTCTTGATTTGGCGGAATACTTGCGGCTCAATACTTGGAGCGAAGACTTCTTTGTATGCGGAAGACTTGCAGATCACCAATGAAGAGCAACTATGTATTTATGTGTGTGTATGTGTGTATATCTCCCTTTTGGTCTTATGAAGACCTCTTTATATAGGTCTGAGCTAGGGCTTTAGGGGTATTTTGGTCCAAGTAATTTTGACCCCTGGGCCTGAAGAATATGAGTTGGGCTCATCTTGTCAATTTAATGGACTGGCCCAAATGTTATTTGGACTTGATTTAAGTCATATAATTCTGACATAAATATTAATCCGACTTTATTAACCAGTAATTTGACTTGGTCAACGTATCATGAATTTAAGATTTAATCCAAATTTAGTATGGATTTATCAATAAACCTTCACTGTCTACACTCACCTTGAATTCATCCCAAACAGGATATACTTTAAATGTATCTCACAGGGACTTCATCTCTGCAACATATCTGCATATCAAGAGGAGTAAAACATATTTTTATCCTTAAGATTTCATCTCTGCAACATAGAAAAAGAATTAAGAAACAAGCAAAGAGAAGTAACCGAAAATCAAAAGATACTAAGGAAATAGAAAAACTTACGTCTATTGGAGGGTCATTCTTTTTAATCATCACATGGAATCCTCATCGATCACTATGGTGGGAATTTGAGCAATATTTGGCCAGTATTCCCCCTTGTCAAATTCTAGTAATGGTGTGAGCAATGGACAGTCGCGAATTGATAGTTTAGAGAGGGAAGAGGGCATCCCTTTTACTGGAAGGGATTGGAGCTTAGGGCAATTATTGATGGTCAGCTCAGAGAGGGAGGAGGGCAGTGCTGATTCGGAAAGTGATTGGAGATTAGGGCAATTATTGATGTCTAGACTTTGAAGTGAAGTGAGCTGCCCTTCTTCTAGCATTGACTGAAGTTGAGATAACTTACCAATACATAGATATTGAAGAGAGGTGAGGCTTCTGATATCTTGGCTCCTTAATGTTTTGAGATTGTATATGGTAAGTCTTTGAATAAAGGAAGGCAATTCCCAATTCTCACCACCAACAATCTCTTCTTCACTGCCATCATGGTAGATGCTTAACTTTCTGAGACAGGGAAGTCTGTGTAAATGCCACTCCTTTCGGCCATTCACCAGTTTCTTGCAATTGTAGATATGAAGTTTTTGTAAATTGAAGGGCAATCCTCCTTCAGGAAAGGACTCTATTTCTGGACAATTAGATAGAATCAGTGTCTTAAGAGATGGGAGGAGTTCCTGCATACGTTCTGGAAAATACATCATCTGGGTCTTCCCACATGCCACCGAAAGTATTTCAAGATTCACACAATAAGCAATATAGAGACTTTCAGTGGCAGTAGGAATAAAAAGCCTAGTAAGGTTCTGGCAATTACATACAAACAATCTGCGTGCTGTTGGGAGCATCTCAGGTGATATATCATCTATACAATCACATTCTTGCAGTGACAAATCCTCGAGAAGCATACTCATCTCACCAACTGGCTGCTCCAATTTCAATTTCTGGCAACCAGATATAACTATTCTCTTCAAGGTAATGAGAAGAACGCTAAAAGGAAAGGAGGTAATAGAGTTACAATCACTAATATCTAATTCAACAATCTGCTTCATTCCCTCAAGTTGGGATCTAAACATTTGAGCATCTCCAACCTTATGACAACCATCAACTTCAAACCTTTTTAAACATGAAAGTTGGATGGGTGTTTCCAAACTGAGTTCAGGGCAATTTATAATTAAAAGCTTCTCAAGTGTAGGGAACTCTCCATTTCCTAGTACATGCCATTGCTTCCACTCCGGCATATCTTCAAATACAAGCTTCTCAAGAGCGTTAAAAGGCTTTTTGGAGGACAAACTGCCATAGAATTCTTCCGTCACCTCTGTTATTCCATACATCCCTCTAATGGAAAGGAATTTCAAACAAGGAAGCTGTCCTAGTGCTGGCAAGGAATAACAGTTCTTGCAGTTTATAAGAGACAATTCTACTAGCTTAAGAAACGAAACATCAGCTAGCCAATTTGGAAATTTTGTCCCTCTATATCC
>NW_006238943.1:1795861-1829686 GCF_000226075.1 Solanum tuberosum | reverse complement strand
ATGATTCTTCTCCCTCATCTTTGCCTTCACAGCTTCCCTACTATCAACCACATTTTGCAACTCTACAACCGATAGAGATCCGTACAAGTTATGTACATCACCCAAATCTTCCATTCTCGAACCACCTAAAAGAAACTTGGCTCCCACTAACACTTGGAGGCTTTTCAACTTGCTCAGATATAGTGGCATCTTCAAGAGAGAAGTGTTGCTTATGTCAAGATGACGCAAGTTGATCAACATCTCCATCTGCAGTGGTAGCTCATCAAGATCAGCACAAGATTACAGGAGAAGTGTCACTAAGTTATACAATCCACAAATGGAATCTGGCAACCTTTTAATCTTTGTCCGAGAAATATCCAAAAATCTCAGGAGCTTTAATTCAATAAACAAGTCATTTGGCAACTCAACAATCTCATAGCGTGACAACGATAATGCCCTTAAGGATGTTAGTCTTGGCAATATGTTATGCAGCACCCTCTTGCTTAGCTGACCGTTGTTATAATAGGGCGGGAGAATGATTGGAAGTAATGTCCTCAGCTTCTCTGATTTAAAGAGTGATTTCAATTTCTCAAAGTCACCATCTTTTCCTATTGAATAGGACATGTGCCGACATTGTTCCAACATGTGCGATCCTTTGTTCTCTTCCAACCTTATACAAAGATTTGAAGATGCAATTTGGGCCAAATCATTGACGAGGTCATGCATTAAGAATCCCTCCGGTTTCCATTCAGACTCTGGGACCCTTTCGAACAATGATCTTGATCTCAACTCAAGAAAGTATTGGTTACCTGAATGCAACTGCTGTACAAGACCATTAGCAATCCACAAGTGAATAACTTGGTCCTTGCGAAATTGATAATCTTTGGGATATATTGCACAATAAGCAAAACATTGCTTCAAATGTGCAGGAAGATCATTGTAGCTCAACATCAGCGCTGCCATCATCAAGGCAACACTCTCTTTACGTGTCGTCACAATGATCTTACTTCCTATATCTCCTTGTACAAAAACATTTCTCAAGTCATCCCACTCGTTGTAGTTGTCATTCCACACATCGTCCAGAACAAGAAGAAACTTCTTTCCCTTTAATCTTTCCTTTAATTTGACTTGTAGCTGGTTAAGATTGTCATCAACCTTCAAGTCAGTTGAGCCAATTTCTTGAAGTAACCCTTTTGTTATTCTGAAAGCATCATATGCCTCAGAAACACAAAACCAAGCTTTCAAACCAAAATGGTCCTTCACCTTCTCATCATTGTAAACGGCTTTAGCAAGTGTTGTCTTACCCACGCCGCCCATTCCAACTATAGGAACTACAGTGAGCTTTTTTCCACTTGCATCTTCAGACAATAAACGGTCAATCAAATCCTCTATTTCACTCTGCCTTCCAAAGATATCAGAATCATCAACCAAAGAAGTTGAAGGTGTTCTAGTTTCTTGTTTAGTCGAAACAAAATTCTCCTTTAAGCCAAGGCGACCAATTTGCTTTTCCAACACCTCCAATGTTTCAATGGTTTCTTCCAACTTATCCTTTATGTTACGAAATAAATCATCACTCAAGCACAGGCTGAGGTCACTTACTTGTTTGTTGCTTGTTTCTGCAAGATTTTGATGCTGGCCTTCCACCTTAAGCCTCAAAGCTTCATAATTGACTTCTTCTATCAAGTTTTCAGCGCCATCTACAGCACTCTGAAGCTTATTAAACCACTGGCTCACATGTCGATTTGATGCTTGCTTATTCTCTGCATCACTTAGCACAATCTGAAGACCAAGCAAAATGTCCTGCAGCTTGTGTAAGAGTTGAACATGATCCTTATGCTTCCGAAACATGTTGAGAAGATCACCATGAGGAGCAAGCCTATCAAACAGAACATTCAAAGCTGAAGAGAGAAATGCACCACCAACTGCTAAGCCAATCTCCATTTCTGAAATCTGCAAAGCAAAACAAGTAAAGTGAGAACAATAGTTTAGAGAAGATAAATGTTTGTATGTTCAATTACTAACAACTTTACTTTACCTGTTGAATGCTAAGAGTGATTTGCAAACAAGAATGGTACAACAATAGTTTTCTACAGTGACAGCTATAGGGAAAAAGAAAAGAATTTAAGCTGTCTTTTCCACGAGTATAACTTTTCCCCCCAACAACCAGACTTTGTCTTCATAATATTTTTTTATACTTGAAAACATATCAAGTTGGGAATTTGATAACATCTAGAGGTACAGTGAAATGATTAAAAGTTCTCCCTTGTAGTTGTTTTGTTATATATAATTTTATCGTATTTAATTAGAGGTTTCGAGACAGAAAAAGTATTTGTTATTTACAATAAACCAATAAATACATGTCATATGTTCAGAAAAGACTTTTCGAATTGGGAGGATTGCCTCAAGCTTCAAGTTATTGGGTAGGTTGGAGTAAATGGATGGTTTCAAATTGGGAGGATTGACTTTTTGGTATAGTGGCAATAACGTGGAGTTATGGTGTAGAATTAAATAATTACTCTAAGCATATATAGTAAGTTCTAACGTGTACTAAGAAATTATTTATGTATTATTCCTATTTTAAAAAGGGAAAAAAGAGTTGACCTATAATTTAGTGGGGACCACATACCACCAAAATTCACATATTTATATTGGAAATAAAACTTTCGCCAACTAAGCAAAGAATCTATTGTTACCAAAATCCGATCAAGAAAAAATAATAATTAAAACTCGCTAATAGTTGACACCAGGTAGATCATTGTTTGGATGATTTTAGATGTTGAATTATCTAGAAATGCCCTCTTGTATTTTTCTTTTCTACTATACAGAAATGTGAAGACAAAGAAAGACCAAGGTAAAGAAGTAAATTTACACTAATAAAAACATTTTCTTCATATATCTAGAACCATCCATTACATTCCGCCAAGGATAAAAAGGTAAATTTGTGACTAGATCTATGAATTGGAAGTGGAATTGACTAGAATTGCATCAATGTGATAACACTCGGTCTTTCTTTTTTATTTTTTTTCAATAGTTCGATCTATCCGGAAAAATTGTCGGCCTACCCCCATTCTACCAACAAACCTTTTCTTTTAGTCGGGCAAGGACTCTCGGTTAGCCGTTTTTTTTGTTCTTTGGTCATAGTGGTTGTTTGAATCTCAAGTTCCATTGTGTTGCACTAAAATTGTAACGTTATCCATCAATGGAATTGAAACTTCAAACCCTATGAAATTTGAATTTTGAATAATATGGCTTTTAACTTGACTTCATTTCACATTTATGTCCTCCAACTTTGGTATGCACAAGTAGACAGTTTAACTTGTATAAAATTGAACAAATAGACACATGAGTCTTACGTGACATAATACACACAGGACACCACGTAAGATGAAAATTGTCATGTAAGATGTCACTTAGGACGTTTGTGTCTATTTATTTAACTTTATACAAATTTAAGTGTCTACCTGCGCACATCCAAAGTTTGAGGGCATATATATGAGTTGAGGCCAAGTTAAAGGTTATATTATTTTTATATTAGATTTAAGTTAATTTCATGGGATTCAGCCAATTGTCTTGATCGTGACTCCTCTACTCTTTTACAAAGATGTCGAGATTTACTAGTAATTTCACGGGATTCAGCCATTTTTCTTTGCACGGGAAAGCCACCGGGTTCAGAGTGGTTAAGGGAGACATATTTGAAGGATCGAATCAATAATTTTGGAAGATTGAAGGTTGATAAAAATCTTAGAATCAAGGGTCATAGAAACATAAGGATTTGTTGTTGTTGTTGCAAGAGAAACTACAGTTAAAGAATATATATGTTGAATTTAGAAGGCATTTTGATAATATAACAGTTGCCAGAGGACCTGAAGCAGCTAGCTATTACTTGAATTTTGATTCTGCTATTCAATTGAGTTCTTACTTGACAAGGTAGGGATAAAGTATGCGTAAACTCTACTTTTCCCAGACTCCACTTGTAGGATTATATTGTGTATGTTGTTGTTATTCAATTGAATTCTAATGCTTCTTCCCTATCAGGAACTTAAACAAGGATATTCGGCTCAAAAACATGCTCTAATGACCGTGAAGAACTTGAAACTTTTGATGAGCGGAGGAAAAGAAAGCAAACTTGCAATATACGAGCTTTGAAGCAGTGGCTCAATTTTCGTTCACGACGATCATTGGATTAGTCCCTGAGATGAGCAAGTCTAAGGATTTATACGTTGGGAAAACAAGGAAGAAAATGGGGCTTCAAGCTAAGTAATACATATTGTTTCATTCATGAAATTTAAGGTCATTTTGAGTGTGAGAAAATGGTGCCATTTCATTGCAAAAAATTGAGTTCTTCTACTTACTTTTTGCTGTAGAATGTGCACATGAGTTACACTGCTAAGAATATTGACAACAGATCTAAAAAGTTTCTCTTGATCTCGCAACTGTATTCATTAATGTAGCTTTCATTTTTTTCAAGTAGTTCAACCTTCCAGAAAATTTTCTAGCTCTAACCCTGACATTGATATCTAGTTGTGAATCCATGTAATCATACGATCGACATTCATCCTGAATCAACCAAATTATCAAAATAGCATGAATTTTATACACTACACAATAAAGTCACACAACTACTATTTGTCACATTAAAATAACACAGTAATAGCATCGAAACAAAGACATCTGATATTCACCAGACCTTTGTGAGCTTATAAAATTTGTAAATATCCTCAACATCATATCATCATATATCATATCATATCATCATCATCATATCATATCATATATCATCATATATTACTAAAAGTGGGAAGCTCCAAAGTGTAAAGTGGAAATACCATTTTACCCTTATACTAAAAACTTTTTTTTAAAATCATATATTATTAGTTATTATATATTAAATATAAATATTATGGGATGCTAAAAATCTACTTTCTTTTTTAATTGAAATAGTAAAATGCCTGAAGAATTTGAAAAGTCAGTTTATATATTAAATACAAATATTATGGGATGCTAGAAATCTATTTTTTTTAATGAAATAGTAAAATGCCTGAGGAATTTGAAAAGTCAGCTTTTCATTAATAATAATAATAATAATAATAATAATACCATCATATATATTATTAAAAGTGGAAAGAAATTTAGGAAAAAGTTAAATTGTTGTTTTCCCCCTATATTAAATTAAAATGTTATAAAATATCTAATTTATTAAATATTCTATCATTAATTAAGAATATCATATTAAGTTTTACAATAATATAATTAATATGTATTTGAGTTTACATACGGATGAATTAATTTCCTTGGTACTGCCACTTATTTCAATACTCTAGATTGACTTATTTTCCCATATCAATTCAATGTTTTAAAGTTCTTTTCAACTTCTAATAGTAAGCTTTCAGAATTTTATAAATAGCCAGATGAGTGAATCATGCTAGACTAGATCCATTGATGTTCTCCCCCTCCTCCTCTTCTTCTAAATTCATCTTCAATATGACTGGTAAGGGTTTCATTGATATTTCTCATATGTCGGCTCTCTTAACCATCTATTAACTTATTATTATGCTTGATTATGAATTATTCTTGGGCTGCTGATAATTCTATCACGGCATACATAGTTTCTTCCTTTATAAATTGGACATAAAATGTTAGTCCACTAGACTTTCTTATGAAAATTTTAGTTTGTCAATTATTCTTTCTTTTTCAGATCAATATATTGCTTTGTTTAACACTTTTTCATTTTGTATGCATATGATGACATGTATATTTTATTGTTTTTTAAAGTTAATTGGGTTGATATTACACATGTTTCTATACATAAGTTAGGCCTATATAAATTTTATATAATAATAAAAGTCAAGCGTGCACGTTCTCAGAACTAGTATTTCATAATAGCCAAGTGATTATAAATATCAGCAGCATCAATATTAACAAACCTGATTAGTATAGTAGTATAATTCTTTGATATTTTTTCTACGAAGAAAAGTAAATTTCATCATAGTCCATCAATGATTCATAATACAGAAATTGAATTGCAAAACTTGCAACTCACAACTATGCTCACCCGGAAAACTTTAGGAATCAGGACTGCTGAAACTTGGAAGCATCGAAAATGAAACTGTAAAAAACATTCATAAAACAAATTAGAAATCGAAAAAGTAACACAAACAGAAATCGTGTAAAATAATAAAATTGACATGCCTTTAGAGGAATATTTCTGGTCGAATTGAAGAAAGTGAATTAAACAAAGAAGAGCCAAGTCTGTAATATTTAATTGACTCGGACACACTTTATAGCTGTTATAAGATGAAATTTTAAAAATGTGTAAATGAAGAAGCATCACAATTAGGAGCTACAGGAAACATTTCTAAACAGGGAAAAAAGAAATTTATACCTCAAGCAAAGTACTTAACGGTGATCCATGTCGAAATTAATACCATCGAAATTTTCTATCTTATCACGACTTTGTATTCTTAAAAAAAGAAAATATTCATATCATGTTGAATATTATTGGTTTGGAGACGACGGGCACAATCGATTTCTCACAACTTGAATTTTATTATATCAAAGTAAGGACCCGCTTCGGTCTTACAATCTTGATCACACTTGTTGCTTGCTTCAGCAACACTCTTGACTTAGCACTCACTCTTGTTTTCTCTCTTACTTTGTTTCTTGCTTTCTTTCTTGATTGGTTGCTTACAACTCAAATGGACCACCTCTATTTATAGGTGGTGATGGAAGAATCTAGAGAGATACATACTACTCTATTCTAGAATATTCCTAACTATCTTTTTCTAGAACTATTCTTTCTAGAACATTTCTAGACTATTCTTTCTAGAATACTCATTCTAGAGATCTTTCTTCAATTCTCTACACCTCCGGAATATTCTAGATTTTTCTTGATTTATCTTAAGTAAAGAATTAAGTTGGTGATGAATTCTTAACATATCATTGGTCGTTTTTCCTTTTCAACGTTAGAGCAAACATATGCATAAACTTGGGTCAGAAAATTAATTCAGTGAAATGTGAATTAGGCGACATCAACTTAGCAAACACTTCATAAAGGCATTTGACAATTTCTCATCTTCTATAGAATCAAGACATGTATTATAACTCAATCAGAAGACATGTAAAACTAAAGATAGAAGAAGATCAAGAAAAATAAAAATTTTGGATCAGCAGATGATTTAAACAACATTCGAACAATGAAAACGATATTTTCAAAAGCAATTTTCCATTTTAAGTATCTGAATACCAGTAGAAAACCGATATACTCCAACACCATTGTGATACAAAGTGGGGCAAAACCAATTTAGCGCCGCAGTAAGAAAGGGAGAAGAAAAAAATATTTGTACCTTTCCCATCAGGTGAAGCAGGAATTGAAAACTTGGGTTGAATTCTTCTACTCTGTTGATGTCTTTTGTGTCATCAGAATTGAAGGCTTGAAGCTCATGAAAATGGGTTCTAGAGAATTTTGAAACCGTTGATTTCTCTGTTTCGCAGACAGATGACTGATGAGGGTGCCAATGAAGGAAATCTATTTTGCTGATTTATGAGAGTGCAAACTATTACTACAAAATAAGTATCTTGGTAACTGAAACACCAGTAAATCATTATTTTGTTATCTAACCTTGAATTCATCACGAGCAGTATATACTTCTTTGACTTTCACTAGCTCTGAGGTGTCACTCAAGGTTGAGTAATGGACATAATTTGGAGGAAACTTCATGATCCTAGAAGTTCTCTGCATATCAAAACCAAAAAACTGATGTAATATTCTGGATCTTTGAATATGAAAAAAAAAAAACTGATGTAATAATGCAGTCGCATCAAACTTGAAACCAATGTGGTACAACATGGCATAAAAAATGGCAGCAGGCATTCAAAGTCGTTTACACTTTCTTGAAATTTGAAGCTTGATGTAACTCTTATCAAGGTCTTGGCTACCTGATTGAGAAGAGTGAGGTTGCATTTCTTAGACCCTAACATATATTAAGCAATCAATTTTCTTGAGCAAATTATCTCAATTCCTACCTATACTAGATTTCTTTTACAAATATAAAGATTTCATCCTGATCTAAAGATATTTCGTCGACTTCAAAGAAGCAATAGATGGTACACACTTGTCAAAAAGAATTAACAAACAATCAAAATATATTAAGGAAATAGAATAACTTACATCTATCAGAGCAGCACTCGTTTTAATCATTACAGGTTTTCCCAATGAACATATATGATTTGAGCAATAGACTTACCACACTGCTCAACAAGATTTCAAAAAAGTAAAAGAATTGACAAAAAAGCAAAGGGAAGAAAACAAAAATAGAATGCTTCTGAAGAAAAAGAAAAACTTACATTTGTGAGAGCACCATTTGTTTTAACCATTAAAGGTATTCCCGATCGATCTGTATAGTGGGGATATGAGCAATTTCTGGCCAGTATTCCCCCTTGTCAAATTCTAGTAGTGGTGTGAGCAATGGACAGTTGTAAATATATAGTTTAGAGAAGGAAGATGGCATCCCTTTCACTGGAAGGGATTGGAGCTTAGAGCACTCATTAATGATCAGCTGAGAGAGGGAGGAGGGCAGTGCCGATTCAGGAAGTGATTGGAGATTAGGGAAATTCCCGATTCCTAAACTTTGAAGGGAAGTGAGGTGCGAAAGCTGGCCTTGTTCCAGCATTGACTGAATTTGATGTAAATTACCCTCAATACAAAGATGTTGAAGAGAGGTGAGGCTTTTGAGATGGTTGCTGCTTAATGTTTTCAGATTCCTTATGTTAAGTGTTTGAATAGAGGAAGGCAACTCCCAGTTCTCAGCACCAAGAATCTCTTCGTCACTGCCATCATGATAGATCCATAACTCTCTGAGACAGGGAAGTCTCTGTAAATGCCACTCCTTTCGGCCATTCACCAGTTTCTTGCACTCGCTGATCTCAAGGAATTGTAAATTGAAGGGCAATCCTCCTTCAGGAAAGGACTCTATTTCTGGACAATTACTCAGTTGCAGTACCTTAAGAGATGGAAGGAGTTCCTGCATACGTTCTGGCAGCCACTTCAGCTTTGAACAGTACCCAATATCCAGTGACGTCATCTGGGTCCCCCCACATGCCACCGATAGTTTTTCAACATTCTCAAATACCCAAATCTGGAGTCTTTCAGTCACAGTAGGAATCAAAATCCTAGTAAGGTTGTGGCACTTATATACAGACAAAGAGCGTGCTCGTAAGTGTGATATATCATCTATACAATCACATTCATGCAGTTTCAAATCCTCCAGAAACATACTCATCTCACCAACTGGCGGATCCAATTTCAATTTCTGGCAACCATCTATGTATATTCTCTTCAAGGTAGTGGGCAGTATGCTAAAAGGTAAGGAGGTAACAGAGTTACAATCCCTAATATCTAATTCTTCAAACTGCTTCATTCCCTCAAGTTGGGATCTAAACAGTTGAGCATCATCAAAAACCTTTGGACAACCACTAACTTCAAACCTTTTTAAACTTGAAAGTTGGATGGGTGTCTCCAAACTGAGTTCAGGGCAATATTTAATTGAAAGGTTCTCAAGTGTAGGGAACTCTCCATTTCCTAATACGTGCCATTGCTTCCACTCCAGCATATATTCAAATTCAAGCTTCTCAAGACAGTTAAAAGGCTTTTTGGAGGACAAACTGCCATAGAATTCTTCTGTCACCTCTGTTATTCCATGCATCCCTCCAATGTAAAGATATTTCAAAGAAGGGAGTTGTCCTAGTGCTGGCAAGGAATAACAGTCCGTGCAGTAGCTAAGAGACAATTTCACCAGCTTAAGAAACAAAGGATCAGCTAACCAATTTGGAAATGTTGTCCCTCTATATCCAGTGATTTCGACTCCTTTTATGTTTTTATGCGGGCGTAGCTCATCAAGTATGTCTCTTTCTGTTTGTGAATTGTCGGCGCTACTACTTCCATTCCACTCCAAAGATAACTTGTCAACATGATTCTTCTCCCTCATCTTTGCCTTCACAGCTTCCCTACTATCAACCACATTTTGCAACTCTACAACAGATAAAGATCCATACAAGTTCTGTGCTTCACCCAAATCTTCCATTCTCAAACCACCAAGAAAAAACTTGGCTCCCATTAGCACTTGGAGGCTTTTCAACTTGCTCAGATGTAGGGGCGTCTTCAAGCGCCAAGTGTTGCTTATGTCAAGATGACGCAAGTTAATCAACTTCTCCATCTGCAGCGGTAGCTCCTCAAGATAAGCACAAGATGACAGGAGAAGTACCTCTAAGTTATACAATACACAAATGGAATCAGGCAACTTTCTAATCCATGTCTGAGAAAGGTCCAAAAATCTGAGGAGCTTTAATTTGATAAACAAGTCATTTGGCAACTCCTTAATCTCATAACCTGACAATGATAATGCCCTTAAGGATCTTAGTCTTGGCAGTATGTTATGCTGCACCCTCTTGCTTAGAGGGTAAAAATAATTGAGACCAATACATGTCGGAAGCAATGTCCTCAACTGCTCCAATTTGTAGAGGGGTGTCAATTTCTCAAAGTCACCATCTTTTCCCATGGAATAAGATAAGTGCCGACTTTTTTCCAACATATGAGATCCTTGCTTCTCTTCCAACCTGATACAAAGTTTTGAAGATGCAATTTGGGCTAAATCATTGACAAGATCATGCATTAAGAATAAATTCTCTATGTTCCCTTCAGAAGGATTTGGGACCCTTTCAAATAATGATCTTGATCTCAACTCCTGAAAGTATTGGTTGCCTAAATCTTCAATTATCCCATCGTCCTTTGGTACGAGACCATTAGCAATCCACAGATGAATAACTTGTTCTTTCCTAAATGGATAATCTTTAGGAAATATTGCACTAAAGGAAAAGCATCGTTTTAAATGTGCGGGAAGATCATTGTAGCTCAACATCAACGCTGGTAATATGTCCTTGTCTTGCAGCTCCCATATTTCACTTCTCAGAATACGTTTCCACCCTTCAACCTCTGATTTGGAGCGTAACATGCCAGCCAGCGTCTTCAGAGCTAAAGGCAGTCCTTTGCACTTATCTGCAATTTGTTTACCGACCTCTTCAAGTTCCGGATGTCCCATAGGATCCATGTTTTCAAATGCATGTCTTTTAAATAAAGACCAAGAGGCTTCAATAGACAAATTGTCCATGCTAATCTGCTCATTTCCCATCATCAAGGCAACACTCTCTTTACGTGTCGTCACAATGATCTTACTTCCTATATCTCCTTGTACAAAAATATTTCTCAATTCATCCCATTTATTGTAGTTGTCATTCCACACATCATCCAGAACAATAAGAAACTTCTTTCCCTTTAAGCTTTCCTTCAATTTGACTTGTAGCTGATTAAGATTGTCATCAACCTTCAAGTCAGTTGACCCAATTTCTTGAAGTAGCCCTTTTGTTATTCTGAAAGCATCATATGCCTCAGAAACACAAAACCAAGCTTTCAGACCAAAATGTTTCTGCACTCTCTCATCATTGTAAACCTCTTTAGCAAGTGTCGTCTTACCCAGGCCACCCATTCCAACAATAGGAACTACAGCCAGATTTTTTCCTTTTGTATCCTTAGACAATAAACAGCCAATCAAATTCTCTATTTCATTCTGCCTTCCAAAGATACCAGCATCATCAACCAAAGAAGTTGAAGGTGTTCTAGTTTCTTGTTTAGTCGAAACAAAATGCTCCTTTAAGCCAAGGCGACCAATTTGCTTTTCCAACCCCTCCAATTTTTTAATAGTGTCTTCCAACTTCTTATTTATGTTAAGAAAGAAATCATCACTCAAGGACAGGTTAAGGTCACTTACTTGCTGGTTGCTTGTTTCTGCAAGATTTTGAAGCTGACCTTCCACTTTAAGTCTCAAAGCTTCATAATTGACTTGTTCTATCAAGTTTTCAGCACCGTCCACAGCAGTCTGAAGCTTATTTAACCACTGGCTCACAAATTGATTTGATGCTTGCTTATTCTCTGCATCACTTAGCACAATTTGAAGACCAAGCAGAATGTCCCCCAGCTTCTCAAAGAGCTGAACATCATCTGTATGCTTCTGAAACATGTTGAGAAGATCACCGTGAGGAGCAAGCCTATCAAAGAGAACATTCAAAGCTGAAGAGAGAAATGCACCACCAACTGCTAAGCCAATCTCCATTTCTGAAATCTGCAAAGCAAAACAAGGAAACACAATATGATTCTTTAAGAAGATATATCTTCAAATAGTCTCAGTTTATAAGAGCTTTAGTTTACTTGTTGAATGTTAAGAGTAATTTGCAAACAAGAATGATCAATGATTGCTCTCTCTCTCTCTTTTGCTTGTAATTAGTAAAACTGTCCTTTTTACTCTTTTCAAAAAGTATAATTCAACTAATTGAATAATTGAGGCAATAGAGGAAGGTATCTTTTGCTTTATGTCGATTCATTACTTTTGTTTTATGCACTTGTCCATTTTTCAACAGCTCATTGTATATCATGTATACGTTTTAGAATTGTGAAGAATGGGATTCTGTTCCATTTTTCCTTTTCTCTAGGTATTATTTTTTCTATGTTTACATGAGCCGATGGTCTATCGGAAACAACTTTTCTACCCTACAAGTTAGTGGTAAGGTCCGCATACACACCCCACTTGTATGTTGTTGCTTCTATTCTTCTATGTTGAAGGTCCCTATTTAGGTCCATGTACAACTCTGTCCCAATGGATAAACTGAAAACAAGGATTCACCATTTTATTGTTCTTTCAAATCAAAAAAAGAAAAATAAAGAGAGAAAAATCAAATAGATATCAAAATGCCTTTTCTCCATGTTAGCAAATCAAACTAACAAGAAATTGCAGAAAGTATATCTATTGAACTCTTGAAGAAATTGAACCAAAAGTCTTTTCAGAAAAAAAAAGGGTAATATGATAACTCTTGAAGAAATTGAACCACCAATAGTGGAGGCTAATATTGTTCAGTAGATTCTCAGATCAACAATTAAAACTGCAAAGCAAAAAAATAATCAAAAACAATAAACATTCAATAACGTAGTGATTGACATACATCAAAATTTAAATATACAAATACCATACATTAATAGAGCATTTTGCTTGTTAATTGGTTCTCTTCAAAAATATTTGCACTTGCATAGTTATATTTTTTAGTCTACACTTGTATATCCAATACAACTGATATGAGTTGTGGTGGGATAGTTGAGATTTTTCTACCATTATTTAAAATTTAGAAGCACGAGTTGTGGAATTTGGAATGGAGAAAAATATGTCAGGAGTCGCCCCTAAAATGTGCAAAAATTGATGTGGATACCTAAAATGAGTAAGAAAATAATATATCCACTATAAAAATATATAACACGTTGCTAATGAAAAAATTTACTATGAAAGAGGTACAACTTGTATTAGTTGTATGATGGTATTTTTTATTGCAATTATATTCTGATTTATGGGACCTACTTTTATTTTTATTTCTTTGCCTTTTGTTTCTCTTTCATGGTCTTCTCTTCTTTTTTTTCTCGTCAGTTTTTCTTTTAAAAAAATATATTTGAAAACCAATTCAATTACTCCTTCCATTTTATAATATAAATAAAAATATATTTTATTTTTTATGGTTAAATAATTACCTAAGATATTAATAGTCAAATTTAAATACGAATATAATTTGTATTCATATCGTAGGATTAAACCGTTTTTCATTTATCGTATTTTAAAATTTTCATCTTTCTAATTCATTTCTTTTTAACTTCTACTTTTAGGATCCATTTAAACATAAAAATTATTTACTTTTTAAAAATAATCTATTTTTAGCTCACTTTTCACTTTTGAGATTGTATTAAAGTACATTCAAACATGAACATCATTTCGAATATTTTTTGCAAAAATCATTCGAATATATACAAGTTTAATTATATTTGTATTTAGAGATTCAAATTTTCTGACAAAAATATTTCAGCAAATTTTCTTTTTGTCAATTCCTAATATTGAGAAATAATTTTGATAAAAATTTCAATTTAGAAGAAAAACGTTCGAAGTTGGAGAAGAATGATGTCCTGATTTTTTATTTTTTATTTGGATATGATGAGCTTAAAGAATAGTGGATCCCATAATTCATTTTATTTATATCATTTAATATAATTTTATTGGGTCATGTCAATTTTAAATTTTATTTTCTCTTTCTTTCTAATGTTTGGAGCTTTAAAGTCAAAGAATGGACCCACTTTATTCAAGTGTCAAAGAATAAGTGGAGCCCCACACAATTTTTGTTGGTTGTGCTTCTACCATACTAAAATTTGTCGTTGCTAACTACGAAAATAATATATCCACCTATCTCTCTTTTTTGCTAGTGGTACAACTATGTTTTAGCCACACAAAAAAAACAACAAAAATATCCTTTTTCCCAATTCAATAATTGAAGCAAGAGGAGAAGGTGTATTTAGGGGAAAGGGGGCCCACCCAGGTGGGGGATTCAAAAAATAAAATGGGAATTGAAAACATAATAGGGAAAAGGCTCAAATATGCCATCGAACTTTCAGAAAAAGCTCATTTATGCCATCCGTTAAAAGTTTGGCTCATCTATGCCATTACCGTTTAAGAAAAGGCTCATTCATGCCATTATTTTTTAACGGTGATTTTGTAAAACCATTTTTTACACGTGGCCAATTATAATTCGGCCACGTCATTATTTTTTTTATAATAAAAAATCAAAATTCTGAAAAAAAATAATAATGATGTAGCCGAATTATAATTGGCCACGTGTAAAAAATGGTTTTACAAAATCACCGTTAAAAAATAATGGCATGAATGAGCCTTTTCTTAAACGGTAATGGCATAGATGAGCCAAACTTTTAACGGATGACTTAAATGAACTTTTTCTAAAAGTTGATGGCATATTTGAGCCTTTTCCCAACATAATATAAAAGGGGAAATGACGATTTTAGTCCCTATAACAGTGCCTCTAAAGTCGACTAATCTATTTATTTTCCTTTTTTTTTAACATTCTTTTTCTCCCCTTTTTTGTTATTTTTTTTAATTTCATGTTGCATTTATTTATCCATCAAATTTAATTACACCAGTAGTAGATAGTAGAACAGAAATTAGGCCTTCAATTGCCAAACCCATTTACAGATTTGTTTTGCAGGTAACTCAATATTTTCAAATCTTCACAAAAATGAATTGATTCTGATTTTTGGTCTTTGATTGTTTACTATATTGTTTGGATTCAGGTGACAGAGTTAGTTAGTGAGAAGTAGCACATCTCTGTTGGAATTAGTTGAGGTCTTGCTACTGTAGTTTGTTGTTATTAATATCTGTTGTTTCTTGTACCTCGATTATATATCGTATTGTTTTGTTCTAGTTTTTGTATTATTACTATCTGTTGTTTCTTGTATCTCAATTATATATCGTATCATTTTGTTCTAGTTTTTGTTTTGTTACTTTCTTGTATCTCAATTATATATCGTATCATTTTGTTCTAGTTTCTGTTTTGTTACTATCTGTTGTTTCTTGGATCTCAATTATATATCCTATTGTTTTGTTCTAGTTTCTATTTTGTTTACTGTCTGTTGTTTTTGTTATTACTATGTACTTCCGTTACTTCTTTTTCAGAAATGCTTTGGACTTTTTTTTTGGAAATAGCCTATCTACCTCTGAGGTAGGGGTAATGTATGCGTACCCTCCCCAAACTCCACTTTGTGGAACTACATTGGGTATGAGAGGTTTTGATTGTCTCAAGGGGATTAAACATTACTATGCTTACATATAAAAAATAATTTTGGCTTTGTATACATGTATGGTGCTATTTTTCGGGGAGGGGGTGGATCGGATGAACCCCTTTGCGTCCCATTAGTTCTACCCCTGACTCGTAGTATGGTAAGAGAGAGGTTTTTTGGGTTTAATAACAGTAGTGTCTAGGTTAGCAGCTGCGGAAATCTCAACTAATCAACTTTATACCGGTAATCGATCCTGTCAATTAAGGCTTAGGTAGATGAAATGAATTCGTCATTTCATCTGATCCGTGAGGTTGTTATTTCAAACTCTTGTCCTATTAGTCTATATGTACCTTCGTTTGAAATAGTGTTCTTTTTTCTTCTCCCCGAAAGGATTCTAAAGGAGAAAAGGTTAGAAACATTGGACTTAAGTGATGGGAGATGCTTGTAAGTATGCAGTTGTTACAGGAGCAAACAAGGGAATTGGCTTTGAGACTGTTAAGCAGCTCGCCAATTCAGGTGTAACAGTTGTCTTAACTGCCAGAGATGAAAAGAGAGGAACTGAAGCAACATCCTTGCTGAATGAACAAGGATTTTCAAATGTTGTGTTTCATCAGCTTGATGTTCAAAATGCTCAGAGCATTGATTCCTTAGCAAAGTTCATACAAAAACAATATGGGAGGCTTGATATTCTGGTAAGAGCATGAATCTATGTATTGCTCCTCATTAGATCTCGAGGCAAATATTAATTGGACAGTTGCTTCATAAATTTCTGCAGGTAAATAATGCTGGAGCTTCTGGAGTTGTACCTAATGAAGATGTCCTAAGGGCCATGAACATAGATCTTGTAGACTGGGTAAGATAATTTGCTCAATGCTTAGGTCTTGTTTTGTTTTGCGATTCGATCTCATATCTAAGCTTTGAGGTAGGCGATGGTCCATGTGTGTGGTCTGATCTTGCTCTGACAAACAACTCAAACTTGGCCTCAATCGGCAAGTAAACACTTCAACTTCGAGTATGCACATTTAGACGCCTCCAAAATTTATGTGACACGACAGCATAGTGTCCACAAGACATAGTGGGATGAGTTGAAGTGCTTACTTGTCAATTGATGCCAAGTTTTTGAGCATTTGTTTATATGGCCGATCCTAACTTGTTTGAGACTGAGACGTAATTGTTGTTATTGTAAACAGTTACCAGGGAAAACTTTCGATGACATTCAAGCTGTGATGAAAACAACGTACAAGCAAGCCAAATTATGCTTGGACACTAATTACTATGGTGTTAAGAATGTTACTGAAGCTCTTCTTCCATTGCTGCAAAATTCCCCTTCACCAAGGATTGTTAATGTCTCCTCCCGTAAAGGTGCTTTAAATGTGAGTTAGACAGTCATTCTCGTCGTTGCTGAACATTTCATATTTCTTGTTGATTTTTTCTTCTCACACAGCGAATGCCAAACGAGGAGAGGAGAAAGGAGCTCGGAGATATTGTAAACCTGACAGAAGAAAAAATCGACGAGATTCTGCAGAATTTTTTGCATGATCTGAAACAAGATGCTCTCGAGGTGAACGGTTGGCAGATGAGTGGACCAGTCTATAGCATATCAAAACTATTACTTAATGCTTACACCAGAGTTCTTGCAAGAAAGTACCTGAAAATGTGTATTAATTGTGTCCATCCTGGTTTCGTCAACACAGATATAACCTGGCATACAGGAACAATGCCTGTTGAGGAAGGAGCTGAAGGACCTGTCATGCTAGCTCTTTTGCCTGATGGAGGACCTACTGGTTGCTACTTTGATCGTACAGTAGTCTCCGAGTTTTAGATATAACAATAACTATGCCTCAGTTCCAAACAAGTTGGTAAGGTTTAGTGAAAGAAAAGTTTCTTTTAGCATCTCTTGATATTTGGTTAAATTTCTGAGCCTGGTTGGTGTCCAGACGTTGAAATGACGAGGGGAGGGAAGGATTATACTGATCATTCCTCCATTCTTAGACATCATTTGTGGAACTACACTGGCTATATGGTTCTTTTTCCTGCTTGATATCATTTAGTAGTTCTTTTCTATTTTAGGATAATGATTATCTGGTAAGTGTAGATCATGAACATGATATCACATCATTTCATATATTGAAAAGCATAATAACTAAGAGATAAGTCTCTAAAATTGTGATAACATTAAAAGTTGAGGTACCAAAATGGTTATTACAAAGCAAACTGATTATAAGCTGAAGTGAAATCCTAAAAACTAGTCCAGCACTGAGGCAACTGACTCAGTTTGCACTGTTCCATTTGAGTCGTTATGCACGAGAGAAATTGCATAATAATCTACTGTAAACTGATGAGGCACTCTCGTGTATCAAGAAATTTTTCAAAAAATGCGTGAGCTTTCTTAGCCTGATTTCAATCTCCAATCTGGAAGCAGAGGAACAGGAAGAGTCGATTTTTCGTCCTATGAGGATCGAATGTTTGTATCTCAGTGTGTAATACTCGGTCAAGGGAATAAATCTTGAATGTCAAGGATATCAGCTAGGACACCAGCTGCTGTGGTATCATTTCCTGCTCCAGTACCTTGGATAACCGAAGGTTGTTTCTCGTAACAACGGATGTATATCTCCACCTGCAGACAAACGAATTACAGACATTCAATCATCATAGTCATTCTTCGACAAAAGCAAGTCACTAATCTTACTATTTGTATAACCTTAGCTGCACAAAGTTTTGCAGGGCGATTCCAGATGATGCGTGAAGAGTAAAGACAAAGTAAGGCGTTAGCCTAGGCATGGGCAAAAGATAAGGAATTCTTTAAATCACAGCATGATGTTATACATCACTACACTAAATGACATCACAAAAGGGCTTTAAACAATTAAAAATGTTTTACCTTGATAATCTAATAACGATGCGTATGATATAGTTGAACCTCCATAGCAGTAAAAAGAAAATTCCCAACGGAAAACAAAGTAATGGAACAAGAAGAGGAGGCACCAAAGAAACAGCAAAATTGAGGTGAAAGTGCACAATGCATACCACATTATGAGAAGGATACCCATTGATGAAATCCCACATATCTGGAATGGAACCCCTAGCTTACAACCTTGAACAAAGACTTGAAGATGAAGAACCTTTGTTTCTTCCTTGAGAGGATTTAAGAGCACTGTTTTTAAGTTCCGAGTGTTAGGCGTGAATGGGGAGGTTTGGGTCGACTAAATTCCCCTCAACCCCACTTAGAATAGGTTAAATTATCATCCTTTATAAGGAAAAACTAGTAAAGACTAAAGCAGACATGTTTAGAAAAGCCTATTTTGTTAGTCCTCTACTGTCAAACTCCCTATACCAATTTCCGTCGTCTTTTGAACCTAAGACCAATTGCAGTCCATGTCCTTTAATGTAGCTTGGAAGGTAGTGACGAGAGTAAAGCAGACATGTTTAGAAAAGCAGATTAACAATACAAGTGATCTTCAAAACTTATTTGGACGTACAGTAAATTGCAACAAAGTGTAGTAAGTAAGACGGCATCATATTTTGAACGGCTTTTATGAATCAGCTAAAACTAGACGAATTAATAAGAGATGGCTTTTTCTTTGTTATGCTGTCAATTCTAAGAAGTAAAATACAACCTAAAGAGGTTTGTTTCCGATAGACCCCTGACTTGAGAACAGGTTTTAAAGAAGGAGGCGTAAAATCTTTTCCTATTTACAGGCTGTTCTGGAAGAACTCCAGAGACACAAGAAACGGAAAAGAAATGTCACGACGACCCTTAAACCATCCAATATTCATACTGATGTAACAGAATCTTGCAAGAGTTTCTCCATACCTTAGACATGTTCTTTTTATGTGGTGATGGCCATTGTCTCCTCGTAAGTATACATTTCCATGGATGATTGATGTATATTCTTTCTTCTTATGATTTCAAGAATATCCCCAACCTACATAAATGTTTGCAAGGAAATATATATGCTTCAATAGAAACCAATTGACAAATCTTCGTTATCCATGATCATGTTGTGGCACGATTAAATATGTGCAAACATTGACGAATAGTGCAAATACAATGTATCTATGATTCATTTAAAAAGATTTTCTACAGTGACAGATCTTTATTCTACTGCAAGCAAAGTTTCATTCTTGACATGGAATCTTCGATGCTTACAAGAACTAAAAACTTCCGATTAAACATGGTTGCACAAGCTACATATGATGTCTTTTGCAATTAAGATGTGAAATTAAAACGTGAGCAATGAAAATCGAGTAAAACTTACCCGCACCTGGTATGTACACCAACCCAATACATGCATGTCATGATGGCGAATAATTATATTCCAGTCTGCAAGATGAAGAGTGAGATTTGTCACAAGAATATATGAATTGCTATTGTTTTGAATCTCCAAAGGCAATAAACATCCAGCTGACATATATTAAGCAATCAACTTTCTGGAGCAAATTATCTCAATTCCTACCTAGATTAGATTTCTTTCACAATGTTCCAATGCACATATAAATATTTGATCCTGATCTAAAGATATTTCATCAACTTACATCTATCGGACACCACTCGTCTTAATCATTACAAGTTTTCCCAATCAACATTTATGGTGGAAGTATGAGCAATTTTTGGCCTATAGTTGTGGTTTGAGCAATAAATGTTCCACACTGCTCAACAAGCTTTTAAAAGGGGGGGATTAACAAAAGGCCAAAGTGGTTGGAGATTAAAAAGTAAACAAAAATAAAAAAACTTCTGATGGAAAAGAATAACTTACATCTCTTGGAGAGCCATTCGTTTAATCATCACAGGAATTTCAAATCGATATCAATGATGGGAATTTGAGCAATATTTGGCCAGTATTCCCCCTTGTCAAATTCTAGTAGTGGTGTGAGCAATGGACAGTTAGAAATAGATAGTTTAGAGAGGGAAGAGGGCATCCCTTTTACTAGAAGAGATTGGAGATTAGGGCAATGGGAGATGTCCAGCTCAGAGAGGGAGGAGGGAAGTACTGATTTGGAAAGTGATTGGAGATTAGGGCAATCATAGATGGTTAGCTTAGAGAGAGAGGAGGGCAGTGCTGATTCAGAAAGTGATTGGAGATTATGGCAATTCCCGATGTGTAAGCTTTGAAGCGAAGTGAGGTGGCAAAGACCAAGTGAATGGAGCTCATGATGTCTATATAAATGTAGCTCAGAAAGAGATGACGGAAGCCGCCCTGGTTCCAGCAGTGACTGAATTTGAGGTAAATTAGCAATACGTAGATATTGAAGAGAGGTGAGGCTTTTGAGATGTTGGCTGCTTAATGTTTTCAGACTGTCTATGGTTAGTCTTTGAATAGAGGAAGGCAACTCCCAATTCTCACAAGCAAGAATCTCTTCGATCACTAACTCTATGAGACAGGGAAGTCTCTGTAAATGCCACTCCTTTCTTCCGATCACTAGTTTCTTGCAATTGACAATCTGAAGGACTTGCAAATTGGAGGGTAATCCTCCTTCAGGAAAAAACTCTACTTCTGGACAATTAAACAGATACATTTCCTTAAGAGATGGAAGGAGTTCCTGCATACGTTCTGGCAGACACTTCAGCTTCCTACACTGGGCAATACTCAGTGACGTCATTTGGGTCCCCCCACATGCCACCGAAAGTTTTTCAACATTCATACAATTCCAAATAAAGAGACTTTCGGTGGCAGTAGGAATCAAAAACCTAGTAAGGTTGTGGCAACTCTCTACACTCAATTTGCGTGCTCTTGGGAGCAACTCAGGTGATACATCATCTATACATTCACATTCTTCCACTCTCAAATCCTCTAGAAGCATGTTACAATAACCAACTGGCGCCTTCAATTTCAATTTCTGGCAACCAGATATGTATATTGTATTCAAGGTACTCAGCAGAATGCTAAAAGGAAAAGAGGTAAGAGAGTTACAATCAACAATAGATAATCGCTCAATCTGCTTCATTCCCTCAAGTTGGATGGGTATCTCCACACTGAGTTCAGGGCAATTTTTAATTGAAAGGTTCTTAAGTGTAGGGAACTCTCCATTACCTAGTACGTGCCATTGCTTCCACTTCGACATATATGCAAATTCAAGCTCCTCAAGAGAGTTAAAAGACTTTTTGGATGACGAACTACCATAGAATTCTTCTGTCACCTTTGTTATTCGGTGCATCCCTCTAATGGAAAGGATTTTCAAAGAAGGAAGCTGTCCTAGTGCTGGCAAGGTATCACAGTCCTTGCAGTTTCTAAGAGACAATTTAACTAGCTTAAGAAACAAAGGATCAGCTAGCCAATTTGGAAATTTCTTCCCTCTATATCCGGTGATTCGGAGTTCCTTTATGTTTGTATGTGGGTGTAGATCGTCAAGTATGTCTCTTTCAGTTTGTGAATTGTCGGCACTACTTTCACTCCACTCCAGAGATAACTTCTCAACATGATTCTTCTCCCTCATCTTTGCTTTCGCAGCTTCCCTTCTATCAACCACATTTTGCAACTCTAGAATCGATAGAGATCCATACAAGTTCTGTGCTTCGCCCAAATCATCCATTCTCGAACCACCGTGACCACCTAAAAGAAACTTGGCTCCCACTAGCACTTGGAGGCTTTTCAACTTGCTTAGATGTAGCGGCATCTTCAAGCAGAAACTGTTAGCTTATGTCAAGATGACGCAAGTTAATCAACTTCTCCATCTGCAGCGGTAGCTCCTCAAGATAAGCACAAGATGACAGGAGAAGTACCTCTAAGTTATACAATACACAAATGGAATCAGGCAACTTTCTAATCCATGTCTGAGAAAGGTCCAAAAATCTGAGGAGCTTAATTTGATAAACAAGTCATTTGGCAACTTCTTAATCCAGTAATGAGACAATGATAGTACCCTCAAGGATCTTAGTCTTGGCAGTATGTTATGCTGCACCCTCTTGCTAAGTGGAGCACCATCATGGAAACTGATTGCTTTTCAACTTGCTTAGATGTAGCGGCATCTTCAAGCAGAAACTGTTGCTTATGTCAAGATGACGCAAGTTAATCAACTTCTCCATCTGCAGCGGTAGCTCCTCAAGATAAGCACAAGATGACAGGAGAAGTACCTCTAAGTTATACAATACACAAATGGAATCAGGCAACTTTCTAATCCATGTCTGAGAAAGGTCCAAAAATCTGAGGAGCTTAATTTGATAAACAAGTCATTTGGCAACTTCTTAATCCAGTAATGAGACAATGATAGTACCCTCAAGGATCTTAGTCTTGGCAGTATGTTATGCTGCACCCTCTTGCTAAGTGGAGCACCATCATGGAAACTGATTGGAAGCAATGTCCTCAGCTGCTCCAATTTGTAGAGGGGTGTCAATTTCTCAAGTCACCATATCCCATTGAATAAGATAAGTGCCGACTTTTTTCCAACATATGCGATCCTTGACTCTCTTCCAACCTAATACAAAGTTTTGAAGATGCAACTTGGGCTAAATCATTGACAAGGTCATGCATTAAGAATTTCTCTATGTTCCCTTCAGAAGGATTTTTGGACCCTTTCGAATAATGATCTTGACCTCAACTCGAGAAAGTATTGGTTTCCTGAATCTTGAATAATTTTATCATCCTGCAGTATAAGACCATTGGTAATCCACAGATGAATAACTTGTTCTTTCTTGAATGAATAATCTTTAGGAAATATTGCACAATAGGAAAAACACCGCTTTAAATGTGCAGGAAGATCATTGTAGCTCAACATCAATGCTGGTAATATGTCATTGTGTGGCAGCTCCCATATTTCACTTCTCAAAATATGTTTCCACTCTTCAACCTCTGATTTGGAGCGTAACATGCCAGCAAGCGTCTTCAGAGCTAAGGGCAGTCCTTTGCACTTGGCTGCAATTAGTTTTCCAACCTCTTCAAGTTCTGGATGTCCCATAGGATCCATATGTTCAAATGCATGCCTTTTAAATAAAGACCAAGAGACTTCAATAGACAAATTGTCCATGCTAATTTGCTCCTTTCCCATCATCAAAGCAACACTCTCCTTACGTGTAGTCACAATAATCTTACTTCCCATATCTCCTTGTACAAAAAGATTTCTCAAGTCATCCCACTCGTTGTAGTTGTCATTCCACACATCATCCAAAACAATAAGGAACTTCTTTCCCTTTAAGCTTTCCTTCAATTTGACTTGTAGCTGATTACTCTACATTCTTCAAAAGTTATTTTTGTTCTTTAGAAGATAAAAATCATTCTTGAAAATATTATTGCTGAATTTTAAATTTAACAAAACTGAATTCCTTGTTTGAATGATATTCTTTACATTTTGGTCATTTTTCACACTTTCTTCCCTGTCATTTTCTCCGTTTTACATTTTCTACTTTATAAATAAATGATGATAATGTTGGAGAGAATAAGTACTCTGCAACTTGAGGTTATTCATTACAACATTTGTCTTGTTTTGTATAGTTGGCAGTTGAAGAAAAGAAAAGACCAAAATCATTATCCATGTACAACACTGTCCCAATTGATGATTATCTTCAAGAAAAGAGGGAAAAATCACTGAGAAAAAAAAAACTAACAAGAAATTGCAGAAAGAGTAAAATGAGTATGCTTGATTCCAGAAGAATACATAACATGTAAGAAGCAAAAACACTAAAGAAAGTTTTGACAAAGTATGAACTCAATACACATACATCATTTAATCAGTATTAACATCAAAAAATTATGCAAACAAAGTGTCCCCTGTTTCCTATACATTTTACGCTGCATTTACAGTTTTCTCTAACCATTTGCTTCCAGAAATTCCGGTTTCTCAATACACAAAGTCCATTATGGAATCGTCTTTTGCTTTCCATCTTGGTATCCAGAGTAAAAGGAACATCATTGTTGTTGTAACATAATCTTGCAAGAGTTTCTCCATACCTTAGACGTGTTCTTTTTATGTGGTGGTGGCCATTGTCTCCTCGTAAGTATACATTCCCATGGATGATTGATGTATATTCTTCTTTCTTATGCTTTCAAGAACATCCCCAACCTATATAAATATTTGCAAGGAAATCCTTAGTTATCCATGGTCATCTTGTGGCACAATTAAATATGTGCAAACATTGAAGGATAGTGCAAATACAATGTATCTTGCATAGATTCATTTGAAAGGATTTTCTATAGTGACAGCACATCTTCGTTCTATTGCTAAGTAAAGTTTCATTCTTGACATGGGATCTTTGATTCTTACAAGAACTAAAAACTTTCTATTAAACATGGTGGCACAAGCTACATATGATGTCTTTTGCAATTGAGATGTGAAATTAAAATGTTGTAAGAGCATAAACCAATAACCAATGAGAAACCAATTCAATACCTGCCATCCAAGAAATACGCAATAATATAACGCACAACAATTAGCTACAAGTTTTATAACATCTAATTCTGATGATTGAAGTTTACTTAATTCCTAAAATTTATGATCGTTATCCGTGATTATCTTTTCAAAAATTTAGATTCTCTATGGAGCTTAAAAATAAAGCTATGTGTTTGATGATGAGTACGGCATTATTTATATCCTGAAAAGAAAATTAAACGCCATTAGTAGCAAAGAGATACATCTTTCTGATTATCACACAAATTTATGTATAAACAGTTCAAAGAATAAACATAACGCTAATAGTAAGTGATAACAAAACTACCAGGGGAGAGGGCATCCCTATTACAGGAAGGAATTGGAGGTTAGGGCAGTTATTGATGGTCAGCTCAGAGAGGGAGGAGGACAGTGCTGATTCGAAAAGTGATTTACAAATATAAAGAGAAGTAACCAAAAAGATTTACACAAAGAAAAACAATTAAGAAACAAGCAAAGAGAAGTAACCAAAAATCAAAAGATACTTGGGAAATAAAATAACTTACTCGTTTTAATCATTAAGAGTTCTCCCAATCAACAATTATGGTGGAAATATGAGCAATTTTTGGTCAGTAGCTGTGGTTTGAGCAATAAACTGTCCATACTGCTCAACAAGATAAAAGGAAAGAATTAACAAAAATGCAAAGTGAAGTAAGCAAAAATAAAAAGCTTCCGATGAAAAAGAATAACTTACATCTGTTGGAGAACCATTTGTTTTAATCATCACAGGCATTCCCGATCGATCACTATGGTGGGAATTAGAGCAATATTTGGCCAGTATTCCCCCTTGTCAAATTCTAGTAGTGGTCTGAGCAATGGACAGTTGGAAATAGATAGTTTAGAGAGGGAAGAGGGCATCCCTTTTACTGGAAGGGATTGGAGGTTAGGGCAATCCTTAATGGTCAGCTCAGAGAGGGAGGAAGGCAGTGCTGATTCGGAAAGTAATTGGAGATTAGGGAAATTCCTGATTTGTAGACGTCGAAGCGAATTGAGGTGCGAGGAGGAGGAAAACCGGACTTCTTCCAGCATTGACTGAATTTGAGGCAAATTAGCAATACATAAATATTCAAGAGAGGTGAGGCTTTTGAGAACTTTGCTACTTAATGTTCTCAGATTGCCTATGGTAAGCTTTTGAATAGAACAAGGCAACTCCCAATGTTCGATATCTTCGTCACTGCCATCATGTACGATGAATAACTCCCTGAGACAGGGGAGTCTTTGTATACGCCACTCCTTTCGGCCGTTCACCAGTTTCTTGCAATTCCAGATCTTAAGTTGTTGTAAATTGAAGGGCAATCCACCTTCAGGAAAGGACTCTATTTCCGGACAATTACACAGTTCCAGTTTCTTAAGAAATGGAAGGAGTTCCTGCATATGTTCTGGCAGCCACTTCAGCTTTTCACAGTCGTCAATATACAAATACGTCATCTGGGTCCCCCCACATGCCACCGGAAGTATTTCAAGATTCTCACAATTCAAAATATAGAGTCTTTCAGTCGCAGTAGGAATCAAAAATCTACTAAGGTTGTGGCAACGACTTACACTCAATTTGTGTGCTCTTGGGAGCAACGCAGGTGATATATCATCTATACAATCACATTCTTCCAGTATCAAATCCTCAAGAAACACGTCATAATAACTCATCTCACCAACAGACGCCTCCAATTTAAATTTCTGGCAACGAGATATCCTTATTGTCTTCAAGGTACTCGGCAGAATGCTAAAAGGAAAGGAGGTAAGAGAGTTACAATCAGTAATAAATAATCCCTCAATCTGCTTCATTTCCTCATGTTGGGATGTAAACAGTTTAGGTGTCACCAAATTGAGTTCAGGACATCTTGAAATTCTCAATTCTATCAGAGAACAAAGATTTTCAGGCAACTTCCCCATCAACTTCGGACAATTTTCAATTGAAAGGTTCTCAAGTGCAGGAAACTCTCCATTCCCTAGTGCATGCCATTGCTTCCACTCTGGCATATCTTCAAACTCTAACTTCTGAAGAGACTTGAAAGGGTTTTTCGAGGACGAACTGCCATAGAATTCTTCCGTCACCTCTGTTATTCGATGCATCCCTCTAATGGAAAGATATTTCAAACAAGGAAGTTGTCCTACTGCTGGCAAGGAATCACAGTCCTTGCAGTTGCTAAGAGACAATTGTACTAGCTTAAGAAACGAATGATCAGCTAGCCAATTTGGAAATTTTGTTCCTCTATATCCGGTGATTTGGAGTTCTTTTATGTTTCTATGTGGATGTAGCTCAGCAAGTATGTCTCTTTCAGTTTGTGAGTTGTCGGCACTACTACGACTCCACTCCAATGATAACTTCTCAACATGATTCTTCTCCCTTATCTTTGCCTTCACAGCTTCCTTTCTATCAACCACATTTTGCAAATCTAGAACTGATAGAGATCCATACAAGTTCTGTACTTCACCCAAATCTTCCATTCTCAAACCACCGCAACCACCTAGTAGAAACTTGGCTCCCACTAGCACTTGGAGGCTTTTCAAATTGCTCAGATGTAGCGGCATTTTCAAGAGAGAAGTGTTGCTTATGTCAAGATGACGCAAGTTAATCAACTTCTCCATCTGCAGCGGTAGTTCCTCAAGATGATGACAATGTGACAGGAGAAGTGTCTCTAAGTTATACAATACACAAATGGAATCAGGCAACTTTTCAATCCTTGTCTGAGAAAGGTCCAAGAATCTGAGGAGCTTTAATTTGATAAACAAGTCCTTTGGCAACTCAACAATCTCATAGCGTGACAACGATAATGCCCTCAAGGATCTTAGTCTTGGCAGTATGTAATGCTGCACCCTCTTGCTTAGATAGTAACAATAATTGAGATCAATACATGTCGGAAGCAATGTCCTCAGCTGCTCCAATTTGTCAAGGGGTGTCAATTTCTCAAAGTCACCATAACCCATTGAATATGCTAAGTGTTGACTTTTTTCCAACATACGAGATCCTTGGCTCTCTTCCAACCTGATACAAAGTTTTGAAGATGCAATTTGGGCTAAATCATTGACAAGGTCATGCATCAAGAATGTCTCTATGTTCCCTTGAGAAGGATTTGGGACCCTTTCAAATAACGATCTTGATCTCAACTCGAGAAAGTACTGGTTTCCTGAATCTTGAATAATTTTATCTTCCTGCAGTATTAGACCATTAGCACTCCACAAATGAATAACTTGTTCTTTCCTAAACGGATAGTCTTTGGGAAATATTGCACAATAGGAAAAGCATCGCTTTAAATGTGCGGGGAGATCATTGTAGCTCAACATCAACGCTGGTAATATGTCATTGTGTGGAAGCTCCCATATTTCACTTCTCAAAATACGTTTCCACCCTTCAACCTCTGGATTGGAGCGTAACATGCCAGCGAGCGTCTTCAGAGCTAAGGGCAGACCTTTGCACTTAGCTGCAATTTGTTTTCCGACCTCTTCAAGTTCCGGATGTCCCATAGGATCCATGTTTTCGAATGCATGTCTTTTAAATAAAGACCAAGACACTTCTATAGACAAATTGTCCATGCTAATTTGCTCATTTCCCATCATCAAGGCAACACTCTCTTTACGTGTCGTCACAATGATCTTACTTCCTATATCTCCTTGTACAAAACATTCTCAAGTCATCCCACTCATTGTAGTTGTCATTCCACACATCATCCAGAACAATAAGAAACTTCTTTCCCTTTAAGCTTTCCTTCAATTTGACTTGAAGCTGATTAAGATTGTCATCAACCTTTAAGTCAAATGAACCAATTTCTTGAAGTAACCCTTTTGTTATTCTGAAAGCATCATATGACTCAGAAACACAAAACCAAGCTTTCAAACTAAAACGGTACTTCACCCTCTCATCATTGTAAACCGCTTTAGCAAGTGTTGTCTTACCCACGCCGCCCATTCCAACAATAGAAACTACAGTCAACTTTTTTCCACTTGCATCTTCAGATAATAAGCGGTCAATCAAATTCTCTACATCATTCTGCCTTCCAAAGATATCAGAATCATCAACCAAAGAAGTTGAAGGTCTTCTAGTTTCTTGTTTAGTCAAACCAAAATGCTCCTTTAAGCCAAGGAAACCAATTTGCTCTTGTAACTCCTTCAATGTTTCAATAGTGTCTTCCAACTTCTCCTTTATGTTGAGGAAAAATTCATCACTCAAGCACAGGTTGAGGTCACTTACTTGCTGGTTGCTTGTTTCTGCAAGATTTTGATACTGACCTTCCACTTTAAGTCGCAAAACTTCATAATTGACTTCTTCAATTAAGTTTTCAGCAGAATCCACAGCATCTCGAAGCTCATTAAGCCACTGGCTCACAAATTGATTTGATGCCTGCTTATTCTCTGCATCCCTTAGCACAGCTTGAAGACCAAGCAAAGTCATTCGCAGCTTCTTTAAGAGACGAACATCTTTCGCATGTTTCTGAAACATCTTGAGCAGATCACCCTGAGGAGCAAGCCTATCAAAGAGAACATTCAAAGCTGAAGAGAGAAATGCACAACCCACTGCTAAGCCAATTTCCATTTCTGAAAACTGCAAAGCAAATCAAGGAAACACAAAATGATTTTGAGAAGACAAATGTTTTTATGTTCAATTACTAAAGGAACCTTACTTTACCAGTTGAATGCTAAGAGTAATTTGCAAACAAGAATGATCAGTGATTTCTCTCTCTTTTTTGCTAGTGATCTATAATTGGTATAACTATAGTTTTCTATGAATATGACTTTTCACCCAACAAGAAGAGTCTTCTTGTTTATCTCAATTGAATAATTGAGGCAAGAGAGGAAGGATGATGTGGACAGCCATAGAAGAAAAAATAATCAAAACTGTCCTTTTTAGTCCTTTCCATGAGTATGACTTTCACCCAACAAGAAGACTTTACTATGATTTTTTAATACTTGAAAACATGTCAAGAAGTTGGGAATTTGATAACACCAAGAGCTACAGTGAAATGATAAAAGTTTTCCCCTGTAGTTGTTTGGTTATATATGCAAGATCTTTTCTTTATAAAAAAAAAAAAAGATAAAATTTTCTCGTAATTAATTAGAGTTTTTGAGCTTTAGTCGTTGTGATAAAGTCCTCTTGACAGTGAGAGCTAAAACACATCATAGCAAATTCAGATTAGGTGAAACTTTTTTGTATTTGTTGTTTACAATAAACCATGACAAGCGTTCACACAAAAACTTTTCAAATTTACTATGATTAAATTCAAAAAAAAAAAATATTCAAGTAGAGAAGCTTCAGCAGTTTTGATTGTTTATGTATTATTCCTATTTTAAAAAGGGGGAAAAGAGTTAAGAACCTATAGTTTGGTGGGGACCACATACCACCAAATTCACATATTTCTATTGGAAATGAAACTTTCACCAACTGAGCTAAGAACCTAACGTTACCAAAACCCAATCAAGGGAAATAAATAAATTAAAACTCACTAATAGTTGAGGCCAGGTAAGTCATTGTTCGGATAATTTTAGATGTTAAATTATCTGGAAGTGACCTCTTTTGATATATAGGAACTAGAACTTTCTTCCACATGTACTTTGGATATTCTATTAGAGACTCTTACTATCCAAAGGACAATAAGATTCTGCATGTTATCAAAGCACAAGGGAATGTGCGACTCTAAATCGCATCCTCCTTTCTCAAGTCAGTGGAAAAGTTGAAACAACAAAATGCATGATCTAGGCAGGCATATTCGCAATGGTAGTTCTATTGAACTTAGCTTTAGCTTTTTCCAATAAGATTGCCTCATATTTCAAAAGACTATTCACGTCGGGCCGACATGCGGCTGGACAAGATTTAACAAGAGAAAATAATTAATAAACAAGGTAAGATTAGAGAAGTAACGAAAAATAAAAAGCTACTGAAAAGAAAAAAAAAATGGAATAACTTACATTTATTTGAACACCACTCGTTTTGATCATTACAGGCAAATTCTTCTCAAAAAGACTGTCATACTGTTGTCAAGTTCCTGACAAAATAGAAAAGTTGTTTGTTAGATTGTCATAGAACCCTTCTAGAGATGTACTTCTCATAACATACATGCAAAACTTGAAAACAACTGTCGTCGTTTATAAGGAAAAATGTAGTAAAGACTAAGGTAAGGGCTGTTTGGTTAGTCCTCTACTGCGAAACTCCCTATACCAATTTCAATTGTATTTTCAAGTTGTATTTTCAACCTAAGACCACTTGCAGTCCAGGTCCTATAATGTAGCATGGAAGGTAGTAACGAGTTTAAAGCAGACAAGTTTAGAAAGCAGATAAATTATCAGGATTACACAATTTCAATCACACAGATTTATTAATAAACAGTTCAAAGCATAAGCATACTGTTTACAGTCAGCAACAACAGAACTGCGAACCTATCTTAATCTGGAAGATAAAAGTGACTAGTAATGAAGATGTTCTCTGTATTCACTTACACTTTGATGTCAAGTGACTGTCTATCAACAGAGAATTGAAGCAAAATTTCCTTTCACCAGCTGAGCTAAGAGCTGTAACAACTTACATATTGTTACCAAAATCCTGACAAAAAGAAAAGGATAAGTGAAAATAGTAATGAAGATGTTCTCTGTAATCGTAGACCATTCATTACAGTGTTTGTCTTTGTTTTGTGTAGTTACCAGTTTCTGTCGAACCCATAGCTTCCTCTCTAGCACCGCCCATGTATGGGAAGATTTCCACTAAATAAAATATATAATATAAAGAGGAGAAAGAAAAACAAGAACGAAGAAATTTTAAGCAGTATCAACTCATACACATAGATCATCTAATCAGTATTAACATCAAAAAATTATGCAAACAAAGTGTCCCCTGTTTCCTATACATTTTACATTGCATTTACAGTTTTTTCTAGCCATTTGCTTCCAGAAATTCCTATTTCTCAATACAGAAAGTCCAGTAATGGAATTGTCTTTTGCATTCCGTCTTGGTATCCACAGTAAAAGGAACAGCATTGTTGTTGTAACAGAATCTTGCAAGAGTTTCACCATACCTTAGACATGTTCTTTTTATGAGAAACCAATCCAATACCTGCCATCCAAGAAAATATGCAATTATATATTGCACAACAATTAGCTACAAGTCTATAACATCTCATTCTAACAATTGACATTTACTTATTTCCGAAAACTTATGATCGTTATCCGTGATTATCTTTTCAAAAATTTAGATTCTCTATGGAGCTTAAAAATAAATCTCTGTGTTTGATGATGAGCACGGCATAATTTATATTCTGAAAAGGATATTAAACGTCATTAATAGCAAAGAGATACATCTTTCTGACGATCACACAAATTTATGTATAAACAGTTCAAAGCATAAACATAACGCTTAAAGTCAGCGATAACCGAACTGCAAAACTACCTTTATTCACTTACACTTTGCTGTTAGACCACATTATTCAAGCGACTGTCTATTCAGTAGAGAATTGCAGCAGAACTTATCCTCTTCACCAACTGAGCTAGAGCGGTAACAGCTTATATAAATTGTTACCAAAATCCTGACAGAAAAAAATTGCTAAGTTAATATCCAACAATCATTAATAAAAGCCTAAATAGTGTTAATGCTTCTAGTTGTTAAATTTATTGGGAGGCAACCAATTGTATTTTTGATACATAGGAAACAAACCTTGTGTATCGTACACATTTGAATTCTATTAGAGCTTTTAATTCAATAGCGAACTAGTGCATAATGCTAAACTCACTAAAAAGGGAAAGAACAAGTATACGTTCATGGTAAAAAATTACTTATTCATTAATATCACACTAAGCTATCAATTATGTGGAGCAAATAATTTTAGTTTCCATCTATGTTTTACAATGTTCCCACGCGAATATAAAGATTCTATCACCCTTTTTTGGTTATCTAAAATTAAATTCATCTCGAACTGAAGATGATTTTTTGGCTTCAAAGTGGCAACAGACACTCCATACTGCTCAACAAGATTTTTAAAAAGGAAAAGCAAAGGAAGTAAACAAAAATAAAAAGCTTTTGAGGGAAAAGAATAACTTACGTTTGTCAGAGCAGCATAGTTTTAATCATTACAGGTAATGCCCATCGATATATATGATAGGAATTTGAGCAATATTTGGCCAGTATTCCCCCTTGTCAAATTCTAGTAGTGGTCTGAGCAATGGGCAGTTGTAAGTATGTAGTTTAGAGAAGGAAGATGGCATCCCTTTTACCGGAAGAGATTGGAGGTTAGGGCAATCCTTGATGGTCAGCTCAGAGAGGGAGGAAGGCAGTGCTGATTCGGAAAGTGATTGGAGATTAGGGAAATTCCTGATGTGTAGACTTTGTGTTGCGGAAGCCGAATATATAGAGAGTAATGAAATCACAACTGCTATATCTAAAGGTAGCTAATAAATAGTAGATGAGACAACAATAAAAAGAACACCAAGAATTAACGAGGTTCGGCAAACTTTTGTTTTCTTTTGCCTACTCCTCGGACACAACCAACCAATATTTATTTCACTCTAAAAGAGTACAAGTGAAATACTACAAGAGAGAAAGAAGATCAAATGCCTTTGAAGATGAGAAGGCAAGTGAGAGGTGTGCTACAAATGAATTAGGAACTACCTATTTATAGGAGTGAATTCTTCCTATTGATGTCATCCATGACATCACAATGTGTCAAAATGTCAAGATTTACCTTGTGAAACCATTTTATGGTTCACCTAAATTTCACCTACAAAAGATGTTATCTTGACTTTTGTACCAATGAAGAATTATCTTCCTAACTACCAAATCTTCACATTTTGAATCTTGTCAAATTTAACAA
>NW_006238943.1:1781643-1791852 GCF_000226075.1 Solanum tuberosum | reverse complement strand
CAAACTTTTGTTTTCTTTTGCCTACTCCTCGGACACAACCAACCAATATTTATTTCACTCCAAAAGAGTACAAGTGAAATACTACAAGAGAGAAAGAAGATCAAATGCCTTTGAAGATGAGAAGGCAAGTGAGAGGTGTGCTACAAATGAATTAGGAACTACCTATTTATAGGAGTGAATTCTTCCTATTGATGTCATCCATGACATCACAATGTGTCAAAATGTCAAGATTTACCTTGTGAAACCATTTTATGGTTCACCTAAATTTCACCTACAAAAGATGTTATCTTGACTTTTGTACCAATGAAGAATTATCTTCCTAACTACCAAATCTTCACATTTTGAATCTTGTCAAATTTAACACTTTGAAGCGAAGTGAGGTGCGAAAAGGAGGAAAACCGGCATTCTTCCAGCATTGACTGAATTTGAGGTAAATTACCAATACATAAACACTCAAGAGAGGTGAGACTTTTGAGAACTTTGCCACTTAATGTTTTCAGATTGCGTACGGTAAGCTTTTGAATGGAACAAGGCAACTCCCAAAGTTCAATCTCTTTGTCACTGCCATCATGTACGATCACTAAATCTCTGAGACAGGGGAGTCTCTGTAAACGCCACTCCTTTCGGCCGTTCACCAGTTTCGTGCAATGACGGATCTCAAGTTGTTGTAAATTGAAGGGCAATCCCCCTTCAGGAAAGGACTCTATTTCTGGACATTTAGACAGATACAGTTCCTTAAGAGATGGAAGGAGTTCCTGCATATGTTCTGGCAGCCACTTCAGCTTCTCACAGTGGCCAATACTCAAATATGTTATCTGGGTCCCCTCACATGCCACCGAAAGTTTTTCAAGATTCTCACAATTCCAAATATAGAGCCTTTCAGTTGCAGTAGGAATCAAAAACCTAGTAAGGTTGTGGAAACTACTTACACTCAATTGGCGTGCTCTCGGGACAAACTCGGGTGATATAGAATCACATTCTTGCATTATAAAATCCTCGAGAAACATCTCACCAACTGGCTGCTCCAATTTCAATTTCTGGCAACTAGATATCCTTATCGTCTTCAAGGTATTGGGCAGAATGCTAAAAGGTAAGGAGGTAAGAGAGTTGCAATCACTAAAAAATAATCCCTCAATCTGCTCAAGTTTAGGTGTCTCGAAATTGAGCTCAGGACATTTTGAAATTCTCAATTCTATCAGAGAACAAAGATTTTCAGGCAACTTCCCCATCAACTTTGGACAATTTTTAATTGAAAGATCCTTAAGTTTAGGGAACTCAACACTTCCTGGTACGTGCCATTTCTTCCACTCCGGCATTTCTTCAAATTCAAGCTTCTCAAGAGACTTAAAAGGTTTTTTGGAGAACAAACTGCCATAGAATTCTTCAGTCACCTCTGTTATTTGATGCATCCCTCTAATAGAAAGATATTTCAAAGATGGGAGTTGTCCTAGTGCTGGCAAGGAATCACAGTCCTTGCAATTGCTAAGAGACAATTCTACTAGCTTAAGAAACAAATTATCAGCAAGCCAATTTGGAAATTTTGTTCCTCTATATCCGGTGATTCGGAGTTCTTTTATGTTTGTGTGTGGGCGTAGCTCATCAAGTATGTCTCTTTCAGTTAGTGAATTGTCGGCAATACTTTCACTCCACTCCAAAGATAGCTTCTCAACATGTTCCTTTTCCCTCATCTTTGCCTTCAGAGCTTCCCTTCCATCAACCACATTTTGCAACTCTAGAATTGATAGAGATCCATACAAGTTATGTACTTCACCCAAATCTTTCATTCTCAAACCACCGCGACCACCTACAACAAACCTGGCTCCCACTAGCACTTTCAGGCTTTTCAACTTGCTCAGATGTAGCGGCATCTTCAAGCGAGAAGTGTTGCTTATGTCAAGATGACGCAAGTTAATCAAGTTCTCCATCTGCAGAGGTAGCTCCTCAAGATCAACACAAGATGACAGGAGAAGTGTCTCTAAGTTATACAATACACAAATGGAATTAGGCAACTTTTCAATCCATGTCTTAGAAAGGTCCAAAAATCTGAGGAGCTTTAATTTGATAAACAAGTCATTTGGCAATTCCTTAATCTGATAATGAGACAATGATAGTACTCTCAAGGATCTTAGTCTTGGCAGTATGTCATGCTGCACCCTCTTGCTTAGACGGTAATAATATTTGAGATCAATACGTATCGGAAGCAATGTCCTCAGCTGCTCCAATTTGTAGAGGGGTGTCAATTTCTCAAAATCATCATATCCCATTGAATATGATAAGTGTCGACATTTTTCCAACATATGAGATCCTTGGCTCTCTTCCAACCTGATACAAAGTTTTGAAGATGCAATTTGGGCTAGATCATTGACAAGGTCATGCATTAAGAATTTCTCTATGTTCCCTTCAGAAGGAGTTGGGACCCTTTCGAATAATGATCTTGATCTCAACTCGAGAAAGTATTGGTTGCCTGAATCTTGAATTATTTCATATTCCTGTGGTACGAGACCATTGGCAATCCACAGATGAATAACTTGTTCTTTCCTAAATGCATAATCCTTAGGAAATATTGCACAAAAGGAAAAACATTGCTTTAAATGTGCGGGAAGATCATTGTAGCTCAACATCAACGCCGGTAATATGTCATTGTGTGGCAACTCCCATATTTCACTTCTCACAATACGCTTCCACCCTTCAACCTCTGATTTGGAGCGTAACATGCCAGCGAGCGTCTTTAGAGCTAAGGGCAGTCCTTTGCACTTAGCTGCAATTTGTTTCCCGACCTCTTCAAGTTCCGGATGTCCCATAGGATCCATGTGTTCAAATGCATGTCTTTTAAATAAAGACCAAGAGACTTCAATAGACAAAGTGTCCATGCTAATTTTCTCGTTTCCCATCATCATGGCAACACTCTCTTTACGTGTAGCCACAATGATCTTACTTCCTATATCTCCTTGTACAAAAACATTTCTCAAGTCATCCCACTAGTTGTAGTTGTCATTCCACACATCATCCAGAACAATAAGAAACTTCTTTCCCTTTAAGCTTTCCTTCAATTTGACTTGTAGCTGATTAAGATTGTCATCAACCTTCAAGTCAGTTGAGCCAATTTCTTGAAGTAACCCTTTTGTTATTCTGAAAGCATCATATGCCTCAGAAACACAAAACCAAGCTTTCAAACCAAAATGGTCCTTCACCTTCTCGTCATTGTAAACCGCTTTAGCAAGTGTTGTCTTACCCACACCACCCGTTCCAACAATAGAAACTACAGTCAACTTTTTTCCATTTGCATTTTCAGACACTAAACGGTCAATCAAATCCTCTATTTCAATCTGCCTACCAAAGATATCCGATTCATCAACCAAAGAAGTTGAAGGTCTTCTAGTCTCTTGTTTAGTCGAACTAAAATGCTCCTTTAAGCCGAGGCGGCCAATTTTCTTTTCCAAATCCTCCAATGTTTCCACAGTGTCTTCCAACTTCTCCTTTATGTTAAGAAAGAAATCATCACTCAAGCACAGGTTAAGGTCACTTACTTGCTGGTTGCTTGTTTCTGCAAGATTCTGATGCTGACCTTCCACCTTAAGCCTCAAAGCTTCATAATTGACTTGTTCAATTAAGTTTTCAGCAGAGTCCACAGCATCTCGAAGCTCGTCAAGCCACTGGCTCACAAATTGATTTGATGCCTGCTTATTCTCTGCATCACTTAGAACAGCTTGAAGACCAAGTAAAGTCATTTTCAGCTTCTTTAAGAGCCGAACATGATGCTTATGCTTCTGAAACACCTTGAGCAGATCACCGTGAGGAGCAAGCCTATCAAAGAGAACATTCAAAGCTGAAGAGAGAAATGCACCACCAACTGCTAAGCCAACCTCCATTTCTGAAATCTGCAAAGGAACCACAAAATGAATTTTTAAGAATTTTGAGAAGATAAATGTTTGTATCTTCAATTACTAACAACTTGTTTATTTTACCTGTTGAATGCTAAGAGTAATTGGTACAACTATGTTTAGCTACAGTCAACAACTATGTTTCTTGACTATTTTTATTACTTTCTCACTTCAATAATTGAAGCAAGAGAGGAATGGTACTTAGGGGTGTAGAAATTGGCCCCACCCCAAGTGGGAGGCTCAAAAACAAAAAATCTTAAAATTATAATTTTTTGCGTAGCTCATTATAGTGCTAAAATGGACCTACCATATCATGAATATGTTTAATCTACGTTCTAGAAAAGTTCGTTTTGTTCTTTAACACAACTGGATTCCTTGTTTGAATTATACTTAGCATTTTGGTAAATCTTCGCACTTCCTTCCCTATCGTTTGATGGAGATAAAGATAAGTAAAGATAGTGCTGGAGAGAACATGTCGTTCATTACAATGTTTGTCTTGTTTTGTATAGTAATTGACAGTAGTAGATAAGAAAAGGCCAACTTCATTATTTTAAAAGTCTTTTCTCTTCTCATAAAATATAATTAATAGTTATATCTTGAAGACATTGTGTAAGCAAAAACACGAAATTAGTCACAATTATAAAACAACATAAGAACTTACTAAAAAACGCCTTTAAACTAGAACTACAACAACAAGATCACTACAATATTACAAGTGGAGTCTCGGGAGGGTAGTGAATTCGCAATACTCCTACCTTGAGGACTCAAGACTGTTTTCAATTATTCGCAAAACTTACTCCTACGAGGACTCAGGACTGTTTTCAATAGACTCTCGGCTCAAAAAATAACCTGAAACTAAACACTAAAAACTCAAATTATATTATAGAGAAAAAAGAAAAAAAAAATTAACAAAAATCTAAGATACAGTACTATTTTACCTCTTTCGACGAAATTCTCCAAACTTGTTTGAGATCATATTGAAGTTTTAGGGTTTGGGAGGATTTTGTCGCCGGAAAAAATGGGGATTTTCAGAGCCATTTTGGGGACAAATGGTCACATAAAAATAATAATATTATACTCTTTTAAAGTTACCCAATTTTATTTTATTACTTAAAATTTAGTAATCATATTATCATTTAGGTAATCAAATAGTCATAATAATTGGATTGTCCAATCCTTAAATATCAAGTTTTGAGAATAGAAATAGCAAACATTAGCAGCTCTAGTATAGCATATATTTTTTAGAGATAATAACAGATACATTTAAAACAGAAAAGGGTTAAAAATACCCAATAACTTTGTGAAATAATTAAAAATGTCCTTCGTTTATAGTTTCGCTTAAAAATGTCGTTATCGTCAATACTTTGTTTCAAGATTGTCTTTGCAGTTGATACTTTAGTCCAAAAATGCCCCTATAGTTACTAAATGGGTCAAAAATGTCATTTTCCGAATAAATATATTATTTATTTTGTTTTTAAACACATATTCTTCCTAATAAAAATATTATTAAAGAACCCTATTCTTGTTTTCTTTATTTTAAAATCACTTTTAACAAATAAAAATGTAGGAAATAATTTTTTTCTTCTTAATCTCATTTTATCAATTAGAATTAAATAATTTTATGTACCCTTTTAATGGATAATATATGTCATGTATATAAGATCATAGTAAATCCATCATTAATTTTTATTTATATAACGATAAACAATAATTATAATAAAATAAGAAATATTTTTATTTTTTATTTTTTTCTAAATTGAAGTAGGATAAATATTTACTAATTTAAAAAAATTATTAAGAAAATGTTATATATAAATAAATAATATATTTATTTGGGAAAGAACATTTTTTGCCCATTAAATACAATAAGAGCATTTTTGGACTAAAGTATTGACGACTAGGACATTTTTGGATCAAACAATAAACAAAGAGATTTTTATTCATTTCACATAGTTTAAAGACATTTTTGACCTTTTTCCGTATTTAAAATAATAACTTTAGGTTCTATTTTGAAACAGTATCTAAAAAACTTTGTTTTACGTATTAATCTATATATAAATTAAAGGAGTAACATAGACAAGGTGATGTGGCACCTCTCTATGATCTCCATTTGTATTTTTTTTTCTCCTTTTTTGGCTTTTCTTTCTTATCTAAATTAATTGTTTTATTATAAAAGTAAATTATTTAATTTATTACAAATAAAATTATATTAATATTTTTTGTCCCTCTTCTAATTACAATTACAAAATATTCATATTTTTAAATATTTTAAGTATTTTTATCTTTATTATTTAATTTATTTTAAAGGTTTTTTCCCCTTTTTCTTCTTTAAATCAATTCGTTTATTATAAATGTATTATTTAATTAATTACAAAAATCTATATATAATATAAAGCTAGATAAAAACATAATAATAATAATAATAAAGTTAATTATTTATGGTTTTTCTCCTTTATTGAACTTTTCTTACTATTCGTTTTCCATCTTCTTATTATTAAAAAATAAAATAAAGGAGAACCATAACCACCCTTTACCTAAACGGAAGAAGCCCTAAAGTTGATAACTGGTATGTCACATTTTACTATGCATTAAACATCTATGTAATAAATAATAATTAAAATGAAATAAAAATGTTACAAACAACCTCTATATATAATAAATTAAGAAAAGGGATTCCTTGAGTAAGAAAATCAGAATGGTAATGCTTATGGAGGAATCAAATATGGCAAATATGAGTAGGAAAATCAGAATGTAATGCATTGGGAGGAGTCAAATATGTCAATCAAGTGATGAAAAAGTTTTTGTATCTATTTCACTCAAAGTTTTGCAAAAGGCTATGAAGTATTTATGTAAATTAACAAGTATGTTATCTTTGTGTTTTTTTTTTTTTTTCATTTGTGGCTTGATATTATTTTCATTTTTTAAATTCATTTTCATGTAACTTTTCTCTTTAATAAGGAGATGGGCATTAGAGGAGTATACTAATTGTAATTTCTAACGAATACTATTGTGGTTCACGGTACAATAAATTCAACTTTTTATTTCTGATTTTCTTTTCTTTGAATGCATGCATATGATATATATATATATATATATATATATATTATAATTCGTTTGTATTACGTTCAACTAATTAAAAAATTTATGATAAAATAACCAACTAGTTATTTTATTTTTTGGTTTATATGAAAATCACAGAAAAATGAGTATTAGTGATGGAAATAATAACTATTTGAATTAACTTATTTTAAGTGCTTTTATGCTAAAGATAACTTTTAAGCACTTTTGGAGTGTTTAGAAAATTTAAAAAGTACTTAGAAGAACTTGATTTTAAGCTAAAGTGTTAAAAGTAAATCAAAAATCATAAATTACAAAATTTAACTTATTACTTTTGACTTATAAGTCAAACAATAAAAGTCAATCCAAACGAGCATTATTTCCACCACATTTGTGACCACCTATTTCAGTAGAAAATTATGCAATAATCTTAACGAAGTCAATTTGTACATACACTAAAATAATCTGTTTTTAAACGAATGTAAAGTACTTAACCATAATTATATGCAATGAAATATGATGGTTTTTAAAATAAAAATATATATTTAATAGCAAAACACAATATGATCCGCATCACATGATTATATTAAAGATTGAACTCAAATAAAGTAATAATATTTTTATAATATTTCTCAAAATAAAAGAAAATGTTGAATGTGTATATACAACTAAATATCTAAAAAATGCGGTATTTGAATACATTAGAACTGCATAATTGTGAAGAGAATTTGAATACGTGATCATTATTAAAAATTTAATTAAATTTATTTGATAATTGAATTTTTTTAATATAGATATTCAAAGAAAAATATTATTTCATAAAATATATAAGATTTTAATTGGCCGCGCGAAGCGCGAATTAGTTAACTAGTTGACAAATAATATTACTATAAAAAAGTTATGTGTTTTAGCAGAAATTATCGATATCTTATAATTTTGAATAAGAGATATTCTCTTTTTTATTCTTGCTAAAGATAAGGATAAGGTATCTATTGGTAGAGATTTTTTCAGTAACTATAGACTATAATTGTGTAATTGGCAATCATAGGAAAGAATTATATCATTTTTTATTTTTTTTCTCTTTTTGGATACAAAAAAAAAATGCATCAAAAAAACAAAAACTTGAAAATGTCTTTTTTTATAGTTACGAATCTTGTATGTATTCTTAAGAAACGGAATTTGTTCATTTTTCTTGATCTTAAAAGAGGCATGGAAACACGTAAGAACTCTTGAATGAAGAAAAATGTAACTCCAATATTTTCTTTAAAATCAGTAGTCAATTCTATTTCCAAAGGGAATAGTTGACAATTTAATCCAATTTTGGTCTTTATATATATTCACATCACTAGTAGTACAAAAAGAAGGCACAACTCCAAGCTGTTCAAGAATAGTAGTATTGAATTTCTCGAACCATTAACTAATACTATATTAGTTCTATTTCTCAATGTGGCGGGCTATTTTCCACCTTAGTTTAATTTTTCTCTTGCCATGTAGGTAAAGCTAGAAGAGAGCATCATTGGTCATACATTGGTTGGTTAATCACATTTTATTCATGAAATAATTTGAACTGATATTAGTTTGAATACGACAAATCATGGGCGATATCTTTCTAGCATATGTGAAGGCTGGCGCTTTTATAATTTGTGGTAGTAGAGAAATTACAACTGAGCATCGATCGAAAACAATTTTTCTATCTTTCATAGTAAGGATAAAGTCTACATAACACTACCCTACTTTCTTAATCAATATGTCAAGGGCTTGAGCCCCAAAAATAAAATAAAAAACATGTTAAAAGTGTTGCTCCCTAAAATATGCTAATCCAAATTTAGTTGCAATCCTAGATATATATACATTTTATCAAAGTATACAATACATTCGCTATAAAAACATATATATTTTTCTGTGATTTTGAGTTGCAATTATTCAAAATCAGTTAATCGAATCTCCATCAAATAACTTCAAATTTTATAGATAATTTCCTTGTATTAACTATTCCAACAAGTCTAAACAACACCTATTTCAAAAAAAATTCACACAAAATAAAAATAAAATTCGAAATTTAAACTCACTTCTTCAAGCTTATTCAACTATGACGAATTATCTTTCTAATTTAATTTTCAACATTTAAATTTCACAAAATTAGTACTCTAACTACCAGTTGGGTCCCAAATATATTAACTAATCGAGATTGTCAACTAATTATTCAGAGGTGGTTGCCTGGTTGATCCCAAATAAAATAAAAATTAATATTTTTGTTATTTTCGATCAAATGTGTGTAAATGGCGTGTCACTCAACTTTTAATTTTGTACATCAAAATCAATTTGACCACTATCAATATTGCATAAATAAAGTTCGTGGTAAATTGGTAATTAGTAAGTATTTTTTTATTTTTAACCAGAAATTTTTTATTTCGAATCTTCTTGAGTTAGAAGTCGTCTTTATTAGAGAGTATTTTACCTTCAACGTGACACTTTTTTGTGCAAATTCAAATTTAATCGAGCTCTAATATGGATACCAAACACTAGGCGGAAACAAAAAAACAAGTATATATCTGCTCCATATATTAGTGTTTGCCAGCTTGAAAAATCATCAAATTTGCCTTTTGCTGGAATCAATTGCATCATATCTTTCCAATGATGTAAGTAGGATATTCTTCCAGAACTTTATATATATATATATATATATATATATTTATTTATTTTTTTTTTATTTTTTTTTAGTATTATTATTTTTTTTTATTTTTTTTTAGTATTTGTATTGTGATTTGATTAAATTTAAATTTATGTATTTGCGGGCAGTTACTAATAAGATATTTTTATTTTTAAAAATTTAAATTTGAGATTTTTAGTTAAATACGAGAGACTCAAATCATCTCGCAATTTATATTGGTACAAGGATATAGTACAACTACTATTTATTTGGGAATCTGAAGTTTAACAGAAACTGCAAGTTGTATATATGTCAACTTACATACAATCCTAGGTTCCTCTCTTCTTCTTATTTTTTCCTTTTTTGGCATATAGTCTTTGTACTTCCAAATTAATCCTAACTTGGATTTTAAACACTCTATGTATTATTTTATTTTTTTACCATTTTAATAATAGGAATAATTGCTTTAATCTTGGTGAATTAGGGGCAGATACACCATTAGTGAAAAGAGTAAATTTTATCATGAAAGAATGTGGTACAAACGATGGAGATGCAAAGGTTGTATTAAGGGGTGTCGGTCGACACCTCTTCATCGAAAAATTATATTGTGTAGCTAATATA
>NW_006238943.1:1772913-1781594 GCF_000226075.1 Solanum tuberosum | reverse complement strand
TATTGACACATCTACACGATTTTACTTAATATTTTGACACATCTTAGTCGATATTCTTGCTCCGCTACTATGAGAATGTTTCTCCTTTAATCAGAAGTCTTAGATTCAAGTCTATGATAAGGGGCCCTACGCAACGAGAATCCAAATTGATTATATTCCATCGTAGGTACCAAATATCGAATGAAATTAATTATAAAAAAAACGTAAATTTAAAATAAAAAATAAAAAAATGAAAGTGACAGTAAAGCCGTCTAATAGCTGGCTAGTGTTTCAGAAGGTCAATCCAAAGCATCAACTAAAGGTCTCTACTCTGTCTTTCTGGTTAATTATGAGTTATCCAATTTTCTAACTACTCGTTTTAATTTATTTATCTTATTTTAATTTAGTATAAAATTTAAGAAAATAAAAATAATTTATAAATTTTGTGATATTAAATTAAAGACACATCAAAAATATCATAATATCATATAATCTTGTAATTTTAAATACATAATATATAAAATTAATTTAAAAAATGCTAAAAAATAAATAAATATTCTTTTTAAAATGAAAGTTTTTTTTTTTTTTAGATCAATCGATTGTGAACTTTTTTGTTTCCTTGACTTATTGATGTGATGTTTATATTAGAGAATCCAGCAGTGCAAGTAGCTGCAAAAGGTACTAGTATATATTATATCATGAATCAACCATAGATCTTGATATGATGCTAATAAGTAATATAGCTCCCATTTTTTTTTCCTTATTATTTTGTTATATATTTGATATTCATACTAAAGTCCGATGAAATAATTTTTTCTGTACATTTTTCTATATATTTTATTTAGTGATGGATTTAAAATTTTAATCGAGAGCTGTCAAAATTAGACAATATAATTTATCGTCTAAAAATATAAAAGAACAACGCTGAAGTTAAAACTTGAGCTAGGATCGAACAACCGACCATTGAGACTTTTTGTAGCCCCTTATCTGTTGTGTTAACTCTTTACCTTGTGTCACTAAATGTCAATATTAATATATATATAAAGATATAATCAAAATTTGACTTGGCTTGTAATTATTTTCCGACGAAAATGTATCGTTTGACACTCCTCAAACAAGGATAGCTCCATCCCTGATTCTAATTAATTGATCATATGATAACAATAACTTCAAACTTAATATCAAATTAAAGATTAGATAAACAAATTAAAACGAAGGAAATAAGAGAATAATCATATCTAAGTAATGATTACACTTCTTTTAAGATATTGTCAGCAATATATTTACTACTGCTACTATACTTCAAATGTCAAAAATTTATCCTCAAATTTTCCTATTGGGTTGGGCAGGTGTCCTTTTGCATGAAAAAGTCCTACTATCAATATATTCTTGTGATAAGATAGAGTAGGTGCAGTTATTTTCAGACAACAAGCCGTCACTCTGTCTTGTTATTGCAGTAAAATATATATATATATATATATATATATATATTATTTTCTTCGTTTTAATTTATGTGTTATTATTCGATCAAATTTAAAAGTAAGTTCTATAAATTGGCTTTGACTATGTTGTATGGTCGTATGAGGTTGAGTGTTTCATTAGTAAAAGAAATTAATGTTCAGTAGATGAAGATAACATAAAAAAGGATGGTTAGAAGGATATATAGATGTATAAGGAGGCAATGCGAAAGTTGCCTTTATAAGGATAAGATGTGAAAATAAAAATCGAGATAATTCAAATATGTGAAGAAGTAATTCAAATGCTAGGCTCTAATGAAGAGGTTCAAGAAGTTGACGGTGATTGGTCTGAGAAGAGGTAGAGAGACCTTTCATATTTTTAATTGAATGAGAACATGAACCTAGCTATGAGAGCATGAAGGTCGATGATTAAGATAGACATAAATAAGTAGTCGAGCGACTTCTTTCTTTCTAGTGAAGGAACATAATTCTAATCCGGAGCACATTTCGGTACTTTTCTTTCTTCATTATTTTCATCATAATTACTTTGATATATTTTTTCAAACTGTGATAAAAAATAATTTCTTTGATCCAAAGTTCATCACAAACAACGTCTCTACCTTACAAATATACAAATAAAGTTTGCGTACATCTACTTTCTCCAAATTTTATTTATAATATTATACTAAATATGTTATTGTCGATAATTGATTAGACACAAATTTTAAACATATGGTATAGAGAGAGAAAGTGACAGTGAAAGAGATCCCATAGTTCAGTACTTGGTGGGAATCTAATTAGCATAACTAAAACTGAGAGTTGTATGGGTCTTATGTGCAGCTACCAATATAGTACTATTATATGATCACTACGTCACAATATCTTAATTATCATTGGTTTATACTAGTACTTTCATTACAGAATTACTAAGTACAGTTTGATGCCAAATATAATCCTTTTTCTAAGTTTAATTTTTTTTAATACAATATTGGTCTCTATACTTTAATCAAATATTGTCCAAATTGTATCTAATTTAACCATTTAATATTTGAAATTCACTATCCTACTACTGAAATTGGTGATAGTTTGGTGTTTTGTAGCTATTTTTTCTTTCATAAAAGTAGTATATTAGCAGTATTCTCATAGTTTCTTGTGTTTCGTATTTCTGTTACTACATGTTATTTTTTGTCTTTTGATTATCGCATTAGTTTATTGTTTTTACTAATCTTTTTTTATTTAGAACAAACTAAAATGAAATATATGTCATGTAAACTTAACAAAGAAGTACCAAACATGGAATAAAATACCCACAATTTATCCCAAGAACCCCTTATCTCCCTCATTTGGGTCAAAACCAGGATTAATCTAGATAACCACCTTCTATATGAGATAAGTTATATACCAAAATGTTGATATAAAATTAATACTGATTTTAACTAATAAGTAACTCAAACAAAAAACAACCTCTCTACCCTATAAAGGCAAGGGGTAAGGTGTCTCACCCTCCTCAAACTCCACTTGAGAAATTACACCGATATGTTGTCGTCGTTGTTATTGTTAACTCAAACCAAACACAAGATAAATTTAATCTCATTATTTATACCAAAATAATCCATCTAATCCCTTTAACCAAAGCCCCTAACTATTTTCTTTGAGCAAAGTAAAATTGAAAGAATCAAATATTTACTGAGATGAGCTCATCTTTATGTATTGCCTCAGCATGTAGAGGATTTCAGAACTGCACTGTCATATCATAAAAAGTATACTTATGATATACAATAATGGCTGCATGGCTCATCATTTTCTTTTGTTCTATAAATTGGCTGTTACTAACTTCACTTCTCATGCACTCAATAACTTTGATCCATTTTGTTTCTTTAACTCACTTAGATCAAGAACTTGCTTTTCATTTTCTTCTTGAAAAATGTCTTCGATCAATACCAAACATTTCACTCTCTTGGTCTTGCTGATCTGCTTTTTAGTAATTCAAGAATCTCATGGTCTCTCTCTAAAGGAAGTTGCTCCTGTGAAACCCCTAAACAGAAAGGTTCTTAACTTTTCATCTTATTCTCATACTATCTTTTACTATTGTCTATTCATTATAGCTTACCTGGTTAAAATAAGAAGGTTAGAGGCTACTTCGCAAGCCTTTACTGCTATGTTTATTGTAACTTTCCTTATTTCGTTCATCAAAAGGGGTGGCTATATAAGGGAAGTTGTCTTGGTTGTATGCCATGAGAGGTCTCTATGGACAAGGGGACGAGTAAATCATCGCTTTTATCTCTATGACTAAGTATTAATTCTTAAAACTATATGTCCCCCGTATTGTTACTTTCCTTCTTTTGCACGTCAACGAGGCTGTAAAAAGGAGATAAAGGGAGCGGCTATCTAGGGGGAGTTGTTTCGGTTGAATGACACGAAGTCTCTATGGACAAGGGGACGAGTGAATCATCACTTTGATTTCCTTGACCAAGTATTAATTTTTTAGCTATATGTGCCTGTTTTGTTACATTCCTTCTTTCCTATGTTCATAAGGCTGTAAAAAGAGTGAAAGTGGGTTGGACAAGGGGACAAGTGAATCATCGCTTAGATTTCCATGACTAAGTACTAATCCTTTAAAACTATATGTGCATGCAGGTTTTAGAAAAACAGTGGGCTGCATTTGGAAAGGTATACTACAAGCATGCAGAGAAGATTAATGAGAAGTTTGCTGATTGGGAGCTAAGAGGAGTTCCAGCTGGTCCTGATCCATTGCATCACAATGGTGCTAGTCCTAAGAAACCTAAGACTCCATGATCATGCAATATTAATTTTGTTTTAGCTCTATGTTCAAGTTTTTAGTAAAGGGTAGTATATGGTTTCATGTTTCTGTTTTTGTTGTTTTTGGCCCAACAGAAAGGAAAAAACAAAAGAAACAAAAATGTAAGTATGGGCATAGGCTTTAGGCTAGCCAAGTTGGAATATTAGGATTTCATGTCTCCCTGATATGTATATAGTTTGATGCAAAAGTTGTCCTTTTTATTACTAGTACTAAGAAAACTCAAGAATGAACATTAGTTTTTGCTGTACTCTCAATGTCATCGATCCAAAGAATGCTTTTGGAGCTCAAGGGTTAATTTGTTGGATATTGGTTCTTCAAGCTGATAAAAGATGATGTAAAAAAGAGACACTACTAAAAAATTGCTAATTTCTCAAGGAAATCTCCTATGGAAATTTTTGACGGATTCCGTCCGAATTTGGCTTGTCGATATGGGGAAATCCTTTACCGACAAGCCAAACTCTGACAGTACGTCCTAGTGAGAAGAGACAAAATCAGTTGAGGAACAACAACAACAAACACACATTGTAGTCCAACAAGTGGGGTCGTGGGGTTTGGGAAGGGTAGTATGTACGCAACCTTACCCCTACCTTGTGAATCTTGAGAGGTTGTTTCCGAATCACTTGAGAAAGAAGAGACAAAAAATACTTTAGTCCTAGACACATGTATAGGACCTATTGTAAGTCCTTTTTAATTGACATAGAAAAGCTTAATCTTTAACCTTGTGACATTTCAAATGATTAAATACAAGTTCAACTACTTAACTTAATCAGCTAAGTCCAAAGCAAAAATTTACTCTTCTTTATAGTGATGTGTATGTTGTACAAATATGAAAGTAATTAACTACATTCATATAATTCACTAAAATCATCTTCAACATATCCAGACACTTTTAACTCACCTGACAAATGCTCAAGCATTGCGTAAACCTGCTCTGCATGTACATGTGATCTATCTCCGGCCACAAATTCATTAAGGACACCATCAACCTCAATGGAACTAATTCCCGGTCTCTTTTGAATCCCGAGTGCCTTCATTTTCTTCCTCACAGTACTAGCTCCACGCCAACTTCCCACTGCAGCATATATATTAGAAAGCAGCACGTGATTTGAATCTCCATCCGGATCCAATTTGTAGATATAATGCATTAGCCTTTCAGCTAATTTTACATCACTGAGATTTCGACAAGCAGCTAATATAGACCCCAATATAACTTCATTTGGCTTCATGGGCATATTCTTAATAATGCCTAAAGCATCTTCCAGTCTTCCAGCACGACTGTAAAGGTCGACGATACACCCGTAGTGTTCAATCCTAGGAGTAATCCTATGAACTCTCTTCATTGATTTGAAATACTTCAACCCTTTTTCGACTAAACCAGCATGGCTACATGCCGTGAGAACTCCTGTAAAGGTCACCGCATCCGGTAGAAAACCTTCATTTTGCATCAACTCAAAATATTGTAGCGCATCTACCGCATGTCCATTGACTGCTAATCCAACAATGATTGAATTCCACGAAACTAAGCTTCTCTCGGTCATTCTATCGAACACCTGGCACGCCAATTCTATGCATCCACACCTACAATACATGTCGATTAACGAGTTATTAACACGAACATTGTCCTTAAATTCACGTCGCAGGATAAACCGGTGTAACCATAGGCTTATACCAAGAGTACCCAAATTAGCACAAGCCGAAAGCACTGAAATCATAGTTACATAATCAGGCTCAACCTCAGATAACTGCATTTCTCGAAACCACACTAAACCTTCTTCAAAAAGCCCATTCTTGACAAATCCACCAACCAAAGCCGTCCAGGAGATAACATCTCTCTCAGTAATTTCATCGAACACCTTAACCGCATTCTTGAAATCCCCATTTCTCATGTAACCATCAACCATGGTGTTCCAAGTCACCTTATTCTTAACACCCATATGATCAAAACTCAATCTCGCAAGCCCCACAAGTCCAAACTTCGAATACATGTCAATAACAGCAGTACCCACTTTCACATTCTGAGTATCCAACCCGAGTTTTCGAGCATACCCGTGAAGAGCAGAGCCAAGAGACAGAGCTTGAGCAGGAAAATGAGCACAGCCGGAGAGAAGAGTAACGAAGGTAATGTGGTTAGGCTCAACACCGGAATTCCTCATGCGAGTGAACTCGGAAACCGCCTCGATTAAACGGCCGTTTTTGCAGTGACGGGCAATTAACGAGGTCCATGAAGCTGTAGAGTCATTATTGCTGCGGTAGGTGGCGGCGGAGGCGGAGGCGGAGTTTTTATTATGGAACTGGGGGAGTTGCAGCGGCGGCGACAGAGATGGCGGAGTGGTGGCGGCAGTGACATTAAAGGCGGGAAGGGCCATTGCATATTTTCAAATTACAGTTGGAGACATATCCTATATATAAATGTTGTTATTAGTGAAAAATAACCACTCTCATTAAAAAGATAGCCGCTATCCTAGAGTTTCAAATTGCACCGAGTGAAAGTTCATAAAGAAACTTAAGAATATTGTCATAAAGTTTTACCCGTGAAATTTGAAATCTATGAAATAAAATCAAATAAAAGTAGTAGTAAGTGTTATTTCATAACTACAAATAGAGAATCACATATAGCCACTTTGATTTAAAATATAGTCATAATTGTAGAGTTTCTAATTGCACTGTGAGAGTTCATGGTAAAACTTCAAATATTGTCATAGAATTTTGCTTGTGAAATTCGAAACCTATGAACAAAACTACAAATAGAGAATCACATATAGCCACTTTGATTTAAAATATAGCCATAATTGTAGAGTTGCACCGTGATAGTTCATGGTAAAACTTCGAATATTGTCATAGAATTTTGCTCGTGAAATTCGAAACCTATGAACAAAACTACAAATAGAGAATCACATATAGCCACTTTGATTTAAAATATAGCCATAATTGTAGAGTTGCACCGTGATAGTTCATGGTAAAACTTCGAATATTGTCATAGAATTTTGCTCGTGAAATTCGAAACCTATGAACAAATTACATAAAAGTAATAAGTAAATGCTATTTTAGAATTCATAAATAGAGAACTACAAAATAGTCACTTTTCAATTATTCTAGTAATAAAAAAGTTGATCAATGTTATGAAGTTTTAAATTGTAGATGTAAAATTTTGGAATTTCACTTATGAAAATTGAATTTTATGACAATTGAATTTTATGACAGTAATTTCAAAAACAACAACAAAAGTGATTAGTGGATGTTGTTTATGAATTCACAAATAGAAATTTCATAAATAACCAGTTTCAATCCCCATAATTTAAATCCTTTTTTGGCTATTTACTAATCTAATATTGACTTGGCACTTTTCTTAAAGAGCAATAGATATAATGTCAATTTTACTTTATCACTTTTTGACTGCAATAGCTTCGATATTTTGGGAAATGACTATACTTAAATAATAAAGAAAAATTAAGAAGTAAATGACAAGTTATCTCTTGATTTTTCATATGACCAAATTAAAATGGACATTAATTTTCAGTACAGTGAACAAATAAAATTAAATGGAGAGAGTAATTATTAATTTATTATCATCAAATTTCAAATTTCACAAATAAAATATGGGGGTGTTGTTCATGATAATGATAATTTTTCGATTATCAATTGATGTTATTCACATTTAATTAGGAATAAAAAAAATGAAGGGATCTCTCTTGATTGTATCCTTAACAAAATTGTCGCTGACAAACCTCACTGTTGTTGTCAAGTACACAAAATAACAATAAGAGAATTAGTAAAAATTGAAAGGTTTTTATTTAGAATCTCGCTCGGATTCCTTCTTAAAGCAAAATAGACACACATACAGATAACTAGAGGGTTTACTTGAATCTTGTGGCTTTAGGTAACACCTAATTTAGTATTTCATTTACTTTGGGGATATGCGAAACTATATTTAGTTGTACAATTCAAATATCAATAATTTTATACACTTGCCAATTCATTTGTTTATTCAAAGATAAATGCTAGCTTTGGAGGTGGAACTATATTTGTTTCTACAATTCAATTATCAACAATTTATACATATGCCAATTTATTTGTTTATTCATAGATCAATCCTAACATTTTTAAATGAAAAGTGCTAAGCTTTCGTGAGATATTAATGCTTGCTATTTTTTAATTACGTATTTTTCGTACTTATTTTCCTTGTATCTTCTCTCGGAAAGAGCTAGGTCTTTTTGGTTTTAGCAATTTGAATTGAGCAGTTAAAAAAATCCTCTCTTACTCAAAGTTTTACCTATTGATTTTACCCTTGTTTTCAATATATTTGACATCAAAGTCAAATTCATCTCAATTCATTATTTTTGGTGTTGAATTCCCGACTTTATATTGTTCACTCTCTGAATTTTTAGTCCTAGACGTGTGGGGAGGGGGGGGGGGGGGGGGGGGGG
>NW_006238943.1:1769403-1772437 GCF_000226075.1 Solanum tuberosum | reverse complement strand
TTTTTGTGGGCGGGGGGGGGGGGGGGGGGGGGGGGGGGTGATGGAGTCAATATCATTCACAAGATGTGAATTTTATTTTCTTTGGCGGTACGTGTAACTCTAACACAGAACACCCTTAACTTACTTTGACGATACACGCGCAACTGTATTTGTTTGTATCATTCAAATATCAGCAATTTTATACACTTTCCAGTTTGTTCAAAGATCGATTATTATTTTCAGATGAAACGTGTTAGACTTATGTGTAACACTAGTTAATGTATGCTATAGAAGACTCTTAACTTGTTTTAGCGGTACACGTAACTATATTTGTTTGTATCATTCAAGTATCAGTAAATTTATACAGGTGTCTGTTTATTTACATATTGAGAGATTGATATCGATTTTTCAAATAAAACGTGTTAGACTTGCGTGTAACACTAGTTAATGTCTACTATCCTTCAATTACTTGTTTGTCGTCGTGCATATTTCCCCTTTTATATTCTCCCAGAAAGAAAGAAAAGGAGAGGAAAGGCAAAACTAAAAAAGAGAACAAGTTCTTCATAATAGATTTCATTTTTCTCCTAAGAAGAAATGCCAATCAACTTGCAGCTATTCATCTTCGTGTTAGTTTTTCTTTTTTTTCTTCTTCTAAGTGATTTCTTCGTAACCAGTGTAGAAAAAGGATCATTGATTGGTTTGAAAGAATATTTCTTTTGTGAAATGTTTCACATGATGACACTTGCAAGTTGCAAGATGAAAAGTTTGAGTGATATTTAAAGGTATCTTTTTAATGAAATCCTCTCTCTCAAATTATATTTCACTTGTTCTAGTTTTGAATTTTTGATAGTACTAAATCTCTCAAATTCTATTTCACTTGTTTTAATTTTGTTACTTTTATAATAGTACTAAATCCTTCATTAGTTTTATATTATATAATTTCATAGAGTTGTCCATAACATTAGACATTTCACTAATTGACATAAATTTCACTTTTGACAATTATGCAGATAAAATTAATGAAAAGTATGTTGATTGGGAGCTAAGAGGAGTTCTAGCTGGTCCTAAGAAACCAAAGACTTTATGATTATGTAATATTTATTTTGTTTTAGCTCTATGTCCAAGTTTTTAATAAAGGGTAGTATATGGTTTCATGTTTCAATTTTTGTTGTTTTTGGCCCAACAAAGGGGGGGAAAAAAGGAAACAAAAATGTAAGTATGGAATTAAATAGGTTTGATGCAAAGTTATCCTTTTTATCACTTATTAATACTAAGAAAGCTCAAGAATGAACAATAGTTTTGTTGTATTCTCAATGTCATCAATGCAAGGAATGCTTTTGGAGCCAAAGGGTTAATTTGCTTTGCTATATATATTGGTTCTTCAAGCTGATAAAAAAATAATGAAATTTTTTTTTATCAAAAAATCGCTAATTTCTTATGAAGTCCGTTTGAATTTGGTTCATTGATGGTAATGTGTCCGATGGGGAAATCCTTTACCGACAAACCAAACTTTGATACCTTCTTAAAACGATATAGACACACATACAAATAAGTAGAGAGTTTTCCTAAATCTTACGGCTTTAGGTTATACCTAATTTAGTGTAGCATTTACTTTGGGGATATGTGAAACTATATTTGTTTCTACAATTCAATTATCAACAATTTTATATATGTGTCAATTTATTTGTTTAATCATAAATTAATCCTAACTTTTTTAATGAGATGTGTTAACCTTTTGCGAGACATTAATGCTTGCTATCTTTCAATTACGTATTTGATGTATTTATTTTCCTTGTATCTTCTCTTGGAAAGAACTAGGTCTTCTTGGTTTTAGCAATTTGAATTGAGTGGTAAAAAAATATTTTCTTTCTAAAAGTTGTCTATTGATTTTACCCTTGTTTTCAATATATTTGGTATCAAGATCGAACCCATCTCAATTCATTATTTTTTATGTTTGGGTCTCCAATTTTATTTTATTCACTCTCCAAATATTCAGTTCTAGACGTGTGGAAAGGGGGAAGAGGAAAGGGGGTGGTGGAGTTCATATGTTCAAAAGATGGGAATTTGATTTTCTTTGGTGGTACACGTAACTCTAACAAAGAACCCTCTTAACTTACTTTGGTGGTACACATAACTGTATTAGTTTGTATCATTCAAATACCAGCAAATTTATACACTTGCCAGTTTATTTGCTAATTAAGTGGTCGATATTAATTTTTTAGATGAAACGTGTTAGACTTGCATGTAATACTAGTTAATGGCTCCTATAGAACAACCTTAACTTACTTTGGCGGTACACGCAACTTATTTGTTTGTATCATTCAAATATCAAGTTATCAACAAAATTTATACACGTACCCGGCCCGTTTATTTACTTGTTCAGAGATCGATATCGATTTTTCAGATGAAACGTTTTAGACTTGCGTGTAACATTAGTTAAAGTCAGCTATCCTTCAGTTACTTGTTTGTCGTTGTACATATTTCCCCTTTTATATTCTCCCTGAAAGAAAAGAAAAGAAGAGGAAAGGCAAAATAGAAAAAGATAACAAGTTCTTCATAATAGATTTCATTTTTCTATTAAGAAGAAATGTCAATCAACTTGCAGCTAATCATCTTCGGGTTATCTTTTTTTTTCTTTTCAGAGTAATTTATTCATAATCAGCGTACAAAAAGGATCATTGATTGGTTGGAAAGAATATTTCTTTTGTTAAAAGTTTCACATGATGATACTTGCAAGTTGCAAGAAGGAAAGTTAAGAGGTGTCAATTTATTTTCTATCTTTCAATTACATATTTGTCGCACTTATTTTCCTTGTATGTTCTCTCGGAAAGAAATATGTGTTCTTGGTTTTAGCAATTTGAATTGAGCAATAAATAATCCTTTATTTCTCAAAGCTTTGCCTATTGATTTTACCCTTGTTTTCAATTTATTTGATATCAGAGTCAAATCTATCTCAATTCATTATTTTGGATGTTGGATTCCCAACTTTATATTGTTCACTCTCCAAATATTCAGTCTATAACGTGCGGGGAAGGGAGGAATAGGGTGGGGGTGG
>NW_006238943.1:1758830-1768402 GCF_000226075.1 Solanum tuberosum | reverse complement strand
AGGAAAGGGTGGGGGTGGGTGGGTGGAGTTCATATCTGTAACGGCTCAGCTTGCTAGTGATATTGTCTGCTTTGGACCTAGGCCCGCACGGCTTTAAAACGTGTCACTAGTTGGTACGGCCTGCTTACTTATATATTCAACATCTCTCTTATGTTTTGCCGATGTGGTACTTCTTATCTTAAGTTGGAGTGTCACATACACCCCCCTCTACGGACTCAGCGTCCTCGCTGAGGTTTACCCCAACGAATGGGATTTGCCTAGACTCAGCACTGAGGTTTGCCCCGCCTAATCGGGATTTGCCTAAACTCAGTTGAACTCTGGCTTACATCGACGACAAGGCTAACACAGGAGTGGCTCTGATACCATTTGTAACGGCCAAGCCTGCTAGTGATATTGTCTGTTTTGGGTCTAGGCCCGCACGACTTTAAAATGTGTCACTAGTTTGTAAGACATGCTTACTTATATACTCAATATTTCTCATGTGTTTTGTCGATGTGGTACTTCTTATCTTCAGCTGGGGCATCACAATATCAATCGTTCGCAAGATGTGAATTTGATTTCCTTTGGCATACACGTAACTCTAACAAAGAACACTGCTAACTTACTTTGGCAGTGCACGTAACTGTATTTGTTTGTATTATTCAAATATCATTAAATTTATACACTTGCCAATTTATTTGTTTACTCAAAGATCGATAATAATTTTTTAGATGAAACGTTTAGACTTGCATGTAACACTAGTTAATATCTGCCATAGAACACCCTTAACTTACTTTGGTGGTACACGTAACTGTATTTGTTTGTATCATTTAAATATCAACAAATTTATACTCTTGCTCATTTATTTACTTATTCCGAGATCGATATTAATTTTTCAGATGAAACGTGTTAGACTTACGTGTAACACTAGTTAATGTCTGCTATCCTTCAGTTACTTGTTTGTCGTCGCAAATATTTTCTCTTTTATATTCTCTCAGAAAGAAAAGAAAATAAAAGAAAAGAAAAGGAGAGGAAAGGCAAAATAGAAAAACTCTTCCCAATAGATTTCATTTTTCTCCAAAGAAGATATGTCAATCAACTTGCAGTTAATCATCTTTGTGTTATCTTTCTTTTTATTCTTCTTCTGAGTGATTTATTCATAACCAACATACAAATAGGATCATTGATCAATTGGAAAGAATATTTCTTTTGTGAAAAGTTTCACATGATGACACAGGATGTAAGAAGAAAAGTTGAGAGATAGTAAAAGGTATTTTTTTAAATTGAAATCCTCCCTCTCAAATTCTATTTCACTTATTTTAACTTTGTTACCTTTTATAATAGTACTAAATCCTCCATTAGTTTTGATCTTATATAGTTTCATAAAGTTGTTCATAACATTGGAAATTTCACCAATTGAATCAAACACCTCTATTATAGATTTTACTTTTGACAAATCATTTTTTTAATTTTATGTGGACTCACTAATCCAATCATGTTTAGGCTCTACGGTTGGGTTAAAAAAAAGTAGGATAATTTTTATTGCAATGGCTCATTTTGTAATTTCCTATATGTTTGTTTAGATGTATTTTTATGGATGTTAGTTTGCGACGTATAGGATGCAAAAAATTATTTAATTACTTACTATCAATTCAAATATAGAATTTCTATTTGCCTTAAGTTTTGTTAATTAGACAACAAAAAAGCCTTAAAAATAGCCATTTTATACAATTATATATGTGCTTTGGTTTATGGTCGTTTGGTTTGAGGATACTACTAAAAAAAAATTGACCTTCAAAAAAATCAAAAAATATTTTTTAATAAAATAAATCAGGACAACACCGACCTTCAAAGGTTTGTTTGAGTTTTTTTTACTAGTGAAGATTGAAATTTGTCATAAAAATAATTTGGATGTCGATTGTTGGATAGCTACATAAGGGGAAAAAAAGTAATTCATGATAATTTTATAATGTATGTGGTTTGACTGTTTTGAAATTAAAGTCAATATCTAATAATTATTATATTAGTGTTATAATCTATATATTTTCTAATGGATTTTACATCGTGACTTATGCAGGGACATGTGTATAATATTAGCTACGAATTTAGTCGAAACCAAGTGGTCATAAAAATAAAATATAAAAAAGAGAGAAATTGCCACAAATTTTTACATAAATACTATACTATATATAATGCATGACAAAAATGACATCATTCTATTTCCCAAACATGTTACTCATAATTAACAACCTAAAATATAGGAAAAAATACATCCAAGCAAACAACATTAAAGGAAAATACAATTTTACCCCTTCAAGTCATTCAATCTTCATTTGAAAATTGCTAGTAATGTCCTCTTCTCTTTTTGATTCCAATATCTCTATTAATCATCTTGGATTCCTTTTGTGCCTCTTCTTGAATCCTTTTCTTCTTCTCCCTTCGATTTATAGTCTCATCGCGAGTGATTTCATCTTCATTAATAGTGTCATCAAAATCATTTTGATCATGACATTTTTTGTAACCTTTCAAAATTATTAGTTTTAACACGAGACGTCCATTCTCTCGTGTGGCTTCAAGGTACTCATAATACTCCATGGTTTCTTCTTTTAGGATTAATCTTCCATCAACATTATGTCTAGAGAGAGACCATGGTACATCTCGAGGCAATGTGCCTCTCCAAGAAGGAATTGGTGGTGGATATTCTTTTTTCATATTATTAGGTTGTTTTCCTTTTTTAGGAATGTTAGTTTTGGATTTTCTGTTGCGATATTGTTGTTCATACTCTTCTAGTTCACTAGGCGAAGCCATGAAAACACCACTCTCTGAACCTATGAGATCGCCACTTGTTGAGTACATCCATGGAGAAGAATATGGTGTTGAATCAAATAAGGATGAAAATGTGGATGGTGTTGTGGTTGTTGCTTTTGTAGGTGATAATAATGGTAGTGCTGGTGGTGGTGGTGGAGTTGATGTTGACTCGGACTTCGATGAAAATATGGATGGTGTTCTAATTGTTGTCCCCCTTGTTGTTGTTGTTGATGGTTGTGGTGGTGGTGTTGATGTTGATGACTCGAATTTCCATATGGATGGTGTTCTGGTTGTCTTTGTCCTCGTTGTAGTTGTTGTTGTTGCTGATGGTGGTGCTGCTAATGTTGATGACTCAGATTTAGATATGGATGGTGTTCTGGTCGTCTTTGTCCTTATTGTTGTTGTTGTTGTTGTTGATGATGATGGTGATGGTGCTAATCTTGATGACTCGGATGTTGATGAAAATGTGGATGGTGTCCTAGTCCTCCTCCTTCTCCTTCTTGTTGTTGTTGCTAATGGTGATGATGCTGGTAATGTTGATGACTCGGATTTTGATAAAAATGTCCTTTGAAAATTATTTTGCACTACCTTTGTAGCAACATTTGCATTAATTTGTGGAATGATAAAGTAAGTGATAACATTCAAAAATTGAGAAATTATTGATAGGATATATCTTCCATTGTTGAGTATCTTTTTTGTAGTAAAATCCATGTTTAAAAAGCCACCAAATGAAAATTAAAAAAAAAAAAAAAAAAAAAAAAAAAACAGCTGTTAGTGTTCAAAAGAAAAAAAAAAGTTATCCACGTGGCCCAAATAAATAAATAAAATTTACCTAGCTGGCATAGTTCATCCTATCTGTCTAGACTTTGGTGAACGAAATAATAAATGGGGTTATTATTCAAAATTTAGGAATTAAAATTTCGAATTTCAATCATCTAATTTTGATATTCGTAATTTGAATACATGCAAAAGAAAATTAATGTGTAAAAAATTATTATCCCTTTCATAGAAATTTGTAAGATCTCAAAAGGAGATGTTTGCTAGGTGGATTTTTCTATTTGTTTGAATTTTGATAGACAAATTATAATTTGATACTAAAACTTAGTGTGTAATTTTTTTTACCTCTCGGTAGAAAATCGTAATATCTAAAAATTAAATAAAAAATAACGCTAGTCAAATAAATTCTTTCTATTTATCTAATTTTGGTGAGCGAGATGTAACAAACGAATTGTACCAATTTTACCTATATAATCTTGTTATATATATATTTTTTTAAATGCGAGATCTAAAACTTAATAAATTTCACCCACCCCCTCCAAAAAAATATATTAAAAAATCATTAGCTATTGGATTTATTTATTTATTTTCAAATGGCATGAGTAGTTTTTTTTTTCTAATTTCTCTAAAAAAAAATGTATATATCGAGTTTTTGCAACAGATCGATGTATTTGATGACAGAAAATCTGAAGAAAAAAAATAATTGAAACAAATTATTCTTGACACACATGAATAACAAATTCTTCAATAAAAAAAATAAGAAAAAAAGAGCAAAAAATGCAACATTTTAGAACTAAAAAAACATGAGAATGAATTAAGAGCAATAAAAATTAAATAAACTAATTGACAATAAAATAATTAGAATTACCCTTTTTCCAAGTATGTAACACTAGAATTGAAAGAGAATGCTCTTGCAAATTCAAAGAAATTTTTTAATGCCTTTTTTTGTGAAATTTTTCTTCAATAGAAAAAGAGTACTCACTCTTTTTCTTTTTATTTATGATTAAAAAAAAAGTGTAAAAAAACTCTTCTTAAATAGAGGGTTTCATTACTTAGGTGGGTAACTAAAATACAAAGGAAGGTGATATAAGAACAAGTTAGCATATAAATGAGATTCTTAGTCTTTAAACACCTAACCAAATTGGAGTTTTGGTTTTGGTAGGTAAAATAATTTCAAAATTAATTAGTATTCATAGTAAAATGCAGAATAAATTAATTTTACATTTTATTTTGAGATTACTATTCTTATCACATCAATCAAAACCGTTTCTTAGTGTATTACATGTGTATATTAATATAATGTATAATTATTGTATTATATGCACACTAATTATACAATGGCTAGTATTGGTTATTTGTTATGATTTTATTAAATTGTTGCGAAGTGTAAAAATCTCATTCTTTTTTAGGTACGCGTTTAAATTGAATAAAAACTCTAAATGTAGTTTTAGTAATATCCTACATTCCTACTCATGAAGGTCTTTGTGGTCTTTTTCTTATTTAATTAGATATATGATATTCATAATCTACTGGTACGATTGATTAATTCAGATTTGTGCTTAAGTCCGTTTAAGGAGAACATCGTCTATCAGCAACAAAATATTTAGTCTTTGATATTTGGAATCCATTAGATTGTCAATTCAAATTAGTGTCGTCTGATATTTATTTACGGTAAAACAATCCCTATCAAAGTTTTAATTTCAATTATAGAAGAATAATTTCTTCTTCAACACGCTCTATTAAAATTTTATTTTTAACTGAGACGGTATAATATAAATGTTTGAAGATCAAATGTATGTGTGCTACTTATTTCAAGTCATGTAGTTTATATAATATCTTGATAATTGAAGACGGTAGAAAATCAAACATCAGATGGAAAATTAAATTAAAAAGACACCAATCAAATATCATAACAATTTTTTTATTGTAATGCCATAAGGTTTTGTGCCTTTACAGATTTTTTTAATTTGTTTTTCATTAGGTTTTGAGTCCAAAGAAATTCGAATTTGTGAGAAAAAAAAAGGGTAAAGTAATCATTTTAACCTCTTGTCAATATTTATTATTTTAAAAGTGATCAATATTTAGCCACTGGATTTTTAAGAAACAATCTTTCTATCTCTACAAGGTAGTTATAAGATTTGCGTATGTTCTGCCCTTTTCAGATCTCCATTGTGAATTTTCACTGAGTATATTATTGTAGTATTAATATTTAACCACTCTTTTAACATAATTTATTTTGAATAAGAAAACTCGAATAAAACATGAAACAACTCCAACAAAATGATGCTGGAATTCGAAGGACTAACAAGCTGAACCTAATTAAGGAACGATTTATACGGTTCTAAATTTTTTAGAAGTTCCAAATTAAACCCTTAGCAATTTATGAAGTTCAAAACCAACAAACGAGTCTCGGACATTATATCCATCACACCATAATCCATGATCGATGACACGAGTCTTTTCATCTATTTTCTTTGCTAGCAAATATTTAACTTTTGGGGAAAATCTTTTTAAGTTTCTAAGAGATTTGAGTTATTAGCTAAAATTTTGAGTGGAGAGTTGTATAGTTAAGAGTCACAATTGGTGCCAAATTTTAACTCAATTTTTACATTTTTACATGGCATCACGAAATATCGTAATGGGATGAATATGATTTTTTTTTATCTTTAATCATAAATATTGAATTCAAAAATATTTATTCTTTTAACGAGTTTTAAATAATATGGATCTGATTAGGTACGAGCTCAAAATAAATATCGAAGATAACCGAATGGGAAAAAAAAATCGGAGCCAGTTGTTTCCAGCTTTTTTCCCCCCAACAATATTCAGCGACTTCATTAAGTACAATATTTATTTGTTTTTGTCTAAATTAGTTTCTCATTTTTGTCTTCACTAAAATTAGCTTCTCAGTTTTGTCTACATATTGGTTCACTAAAAAATAAAAATAAAAAGAGTTTTCTCATATATAAAACACTTGGCATACTTTATAGTTGTACAAATACTGACAATTTGAAAAGAGTTAAAATTGAATAAGGTAGATCTAAAATTATGTAAAAAAGAGTTTTTATGAAAAATATCACATCTTACGTTTTATCTATACTTAGAGTGAAAAACATTAAATCAGAAAAAAAAATCAATCTAAGATCTAAAATTATATGAAAAGGAGTTGTATCGAAACATCGATTATGCCTAACATAAATGCATGCTTATGAAAAAAATAAATATAACACAATAAAATAACATCAAAAGTATACAAAGAAAACTGACAAATCAAATCAATAGAAAGAAAAATACTATATAGACTTAAAAATTTTCATATGTAGTTTGTCTTTTGAGATATTATTTTAAATTTGGGCTTATATTTCAAAAAATCGATTATACCTCATTCAACATTTTTTCTTAAATGTATGATTTAACTACAATTATTATGTCATTTGGTTCAACTATTAGGATAAAAAAGTTTATTCCAAATCGCGATTAAGTTTTTCTTGTTAAATTATACCCCAACGCTCGGGGATCATTGTAAATAGATTGATCTAGATGGCATGGAATGCGATATAAATTACTTGTGAGCAAATAAGGTCAAATTGCAATTTATTCTTTGCATTCACCAAAAAATTATATTTTTCCGGATGTTTATGATAAATTTAACAAGAAAAAAAAAGAAATTTAATAATCAAACTAAAAATAACATATCGATGAACTCCTATACCGTATGATATAGATACATATTTCCACCTTATATTAAGAGATTTGATTAAATTAAATTTCCGAAATTGATTGTCCATTTATTTTGAAAATCCTCAATTACTCATTTAATTAAGAAAATTAGTTACAACCATTTAATTCAAACAAATACAACATGTGCCTTAATTTTTAAAATCGTCAAATACATGTATCTGACGAGTAATAATACATGTATCCAATAGACGAAATATGTTACATAAAGTACTATTCAAAATCACTGTGAATCTTAGTAATTAAGACCTAAACTAGTTAAATTTATGTAATTTGCCCAAACAAATACGTCAAACCGACCCGATCAAAACCTAAAGGCCCAAAAGAGAAAAGAAAAGAAAAGAAATCAAAAATTAAAAGGGAAAGAAACATCGATACCATAATCCTCAGTAGCAAACATTTAGCACCAAATATAAACTTTGCACCTATACTTCCAATTTTTAGCTAATACCTCAAATCTGTTAGAAACCTAAAAAACATTTTTGCAAATTAAAATATTTAACTTTTGAGGAAAGTCTTTTAGGATTTTAACAGACTCGAGCTATTAGCTAAAACTAGAAGTAGAGGCGTATGCAAAATTTAAATTTGGTGTCAAACTTTGCTACTATTCAATTCTTTGATTCTATTTTGATATCTTATAAGAAATCACGAAACGTTGTAGCAGGATGAACATGATTGTTCTATTCCCGAGGTATATCAAATTTGAGCCTAAAATAAAATAAAATTTGATGGTGAGTGTTAAAACATTTTAGGGAGTCTTAAATAGAGGGAATTCAAAATTAGTCAAAATTACAATATTCACTCCATTAAATACAAGATTTTCTACACATTAATGATTTATTCCTAATAATAATAAATACTAACAATTGAAAAGAGTTCAAATTGAATGAGATAGATTTAAAATTTACTCCCTTTATCCTTTTTTTTATTTATCTAATTTTGACTTTTTAATTACTTATCATTTTTGACAAATCAAGGAAAGACAATATTTTGTAATACCCTCAATTTATTTAGAGAGTTGATGTTTTTGAAAAATGTAGAATCTCTTTAATGAGTAAATTCATTTTATCAAAAATGATAAGTAAAAAGTCAAAATTAGACAAATAAAAAAGGATAAATGGAGTAAATTTTATATCCATCACATTCAATTTGAACTCTTTTTAATTGTTAGTATTTATTATTAGGAATAAATCATTAATGTGTAGAAAATCTTGTATTTAATGGAATGAATATTGTAATTATGACTAATTTTGAATTCACTCTATTTAAGACTCCTTAAAATGTTTTAATACTCACCATCAAATTTCTTTTTTATTTTATTTTATTTTAACGCTCAAATCTAATATACTTGAGGAATAGAACAATCACGTTCATCCTGCTACAACGTTTCGTGGTTTCTTGTAAGATATCAAAATAGAATCAAAGAGTTGAGAAGTAGCAAATTTTGACACCAAACTTAAACTTTGCGTACACCTCCACTTCTAATTTTAGCTAATAGCTCGAGTCTGTTAAAACCTTAAAAGACTTTTCCCCAAAAGTTAAATATTTTAATTTGCAAAGTCTTATAGGTTTCTAACAAATTTGTGGTATTAGCTAAGAATTGGAAGTAAAGGTGCAAAGTTTATGTTTGGTGCTAAATGTTTGCTACTGATGATTATGGTTCAGATGTTTCTTTCCCTTTTAATTTTTTATTTCTTTTCTTTTCTTTTTGGGCCTTTAGGCTTGGATCGGATCGGTTTGTTGTTGTACATATTTGTTAGGGTCAATTACATAAATTCAATTAGTTTAGGTCTTAATTACTAAGATTTATGGTGGCTTCGTATTTCGTATTTCGTCTATTGGATACATGTATTATTACTCGCTAGATACATGTATCTGACGGTTTAAAAATTAAGATACATATTGTATTTGTATGAATTAAATGGTTGTAACTAGTTTTCTTAAGTAAAGGAGTAACTGAGGATATTCAAAATAGATGGATAATTTTGAAAATTTATTTTAATCAAATTTCTTAATATAAGGTGGAAATCTGTATCTATATCATACAGTATAGGAGTTCAGCGATATGTTATTTTTAGTTTAATTATTAAATTTCTTTTTTTTTCTTGTTGAATTTATCATAAATATCCGGGATTTTTTATTTTTTTTTGTGAATGTAAAGAATAAATTGCAATTTGACCTTATTCACTCACAAGTAATTTATATTTCATTCCATGCCATCTCGATCACTTTATTTACAATGAGACCCCCCCCCCCCCCCCCCCACTGCA
>NW_006238943.1:1725711-1758241 GCF_000226075.1 Solanum tuberosum | reverse complement strand
CTTAAAAATCAACCCCCCCCCCCCCCCCCGGTGTTGGTTTAGTAATAAGAATACGTCATGGATATATGAGTTAAACATATATAATTATTTAATCATTATCACATAAGCAAAACCCTGATATTTAATAAGTATAAAGATGCATATAAATATATTCACTATCTATTTATCGAGCTTTTAATATAAATCTACGAACTGTATCGAGCTGTGAATCTTCAAAGATTAAGAAATTGATATCTATATTCACTCACAAGTAGTATATATTTCATTTCATACCATCTCACTCTTTTTACAATGACCCCTCAACCTTTGGTCTAATAACAAAAATACACCGTTGATGTATGAGGTAGGTGCACATCATAGGTTCGAACTTTGCCATATAATCAAAAACATGATATACTTTATGAGCGCAAAATGGTATATATATAAAGGAGACTTATTCATTATTCATCCATCGAGCTTCAAACTGTTTGAAGTTTTACTAATTCTCAAAGATTACGATTTTGACCTTATTCACTCAACATTAACCACAAGGTGTGCTTCTCCAATATTGCCACTTGGGATTCTACTCTTGCTCCCCAATCTCTTTGGTTTTGATGACAAAATCTTGAATTTCGTAAGTGTAGCAAGTTGATTCACAGAGTCCACTATTTCCACAGAATTTGACACTATGTCTAGCATAAGTGAAGCAATTCTTGTTGATGGAAGTAGTTTTTGCAACTCTTTTTCTTCAATTAAACTACCATTTCTAATTATGGATCTTAGTTTTTCAGATGATGCTTTTGCCTTTAGAATATGTGAATCAATTGTTGGATAAAGGGTCATTGTCTTCATTGACATTGCTATTTCCTTCAATGCACTACCACACTCTATGCTCATCTTTGTGCATTGTTCTTGAATTATTTTCCTTCCCTCTTGTGTCTGAAAAAAATAATTAAACATAAATTAATTGATACTTTGTTTAAGTTTTATACACTGATAGCACATAAGTTGGTGTATGAAACATTCCACGTTCATGTTATCATGTAGGGTTTGAAAAAGGGTCACCATCTGAAAGGTTGTGATCTAGACAATATACCTGACACAAGCATCAGTAGTGGTTGATTCTGGTGGTATGGTGGAGCTAGAGATTTAACAAAAAAGTCCTTATACCAAAGAGATTTAACAACTTATATATAAGCAAAAAAATAATAATTAATTTTTCCTATCTAGCTACATAGTGTAATGTTCAATAAAAGGGGTTCAATTGACCCTCTTTGCACCTCTTTGGATCCACCTCTCAAAATTTTACTGTTGTTCCAAGACTCCCTTTCACACAACATTCCGCTTATGTGAAGTACATTGATTGTGTATATAAGAAGGGGATCCTTGGATAAACAATTAAGTTGTCTTTGTGCGATTTATGTCAATCATTAATGCTTGTGTTAGGATAGGGTGCCTGCACATTACACCCGGCCCCTTAGGGTGAGACCCTCCCAGAATTTGAATAAACATAAAATGTTTTGTGTATCGAACTGTTTTTCTTTCACATGAATGTATTGGTTTAGTATAATTACCATATTGCAAGAGGTAAGATCTAAATTTAAAGCATTGATTTTAATGGCACATTCACGAACAAGATCTCCAATTTTCAAGTATTGTCCCCATGGATGTCTATATCTGAATTTTCCATGATGTGGCTCCCATTTTGCAAAATTGACCTATTAGGGACAAAATTGTAATTGTCATTAGAACTCTATATATATTGAATTAATTGTACTTTTATTTAAATTTTATTTTTAACTTCTCAAAATTTTGACCAAATAAGCTAATTAAATATAATTTGTTTTTGACTAACCAGATTTTCTTCACTAGCTTTTGAGTAGATTACACATTTGTATTCATCAAGAGATATTCTCTCTAGTTCTTCTTCAGACTTGACATCTATTTTCTTGAAGTATTGAGTTCCATATCCTACAAATTAATATAACCAAATTTAATAAATGAAATATTCAGTATATTATAAGTGTAGGATCAGAACATTATATAAAATCATATAATATATAGTATTAGTTATGTTATATTGACTCATACACTAACATTGGTAGCTATTGGTACACATAACATTGATTTGTTCAACTTCTAACAATTTTTTAATACACTCCAAATGATTATTTTATGTATATTAAATAAAATACACTTTAGTCATGTCATTTTGATTTGACAAGAGGACAACATTTTGGTGATACCTAGAATGTCACACATCGATTGAATAAAATAAGTTGTTGTCTTATAATATGATGGTTGATCATTTTCATGAGCTAATTTTGAAAGTGAGTTAAATCTGAAATCCACCTTTTTAGATTATGTATTTAGAGTTGAACTCATTTATTCATATTATTGGTTTATGTTGAACTCGTTGTTATACTATAGTATATGTTTTTAGATGCTCAGGATGTTAAAATGTGTCATGCCAATTTAGGGAATAGACATTTATTATTACTCTTTTGGTGTTAGTTCTACTAGTCAGGAATTTTCAATCTTATGGTTTTAAACTAACAATATATTTAATGAATATTTTCAAGTAAAATATTGAATTAGAAAGTTATCAAATACAAAAAGAATTTTTTTAAAACGAACTAAAAAGAAAGATGACACACCTTCGAGGGAAATCCCAAGCTCTTCAATATTTGTAGCAATTAAATTGTGAAGATCTTCACCAGCCCATACCGGGTATATAACCACATTAAACATGATCGCCGCCACGCCCCCGATAAGGATCGTAGTTACTCGGGTAATCGCCTTATCGAGCACCACAGGGTCCCGATATCCCGAGACAGAGATCATAGAGAACGTCAAAATAAAAATGAGAATGCCATAGTCATATCTCGCTTTCAATTTTGGTACGAATCTCAAAAATGTCGCTATCGTAGCTAGTTTAACCCATCACCAAAATTAATCACATGAAAGTACTTGTTAAGCATTTATACTTATAAAAATAAATATAAAATTTAAGATATATAACGTCAGTATTTAAATGTCGATTTACCTACTGAAAAAACAGATAAACCAAGTATTATTGGTTGCAATTTGTCTGATCCTGTAAAGCTAGCAAGCCTATGAGCTGCAACACCTAATGAACCAGCTAAAAATGTTGCAAGGCCTCTATTAACTCCTTTCCCAAGTGTTGCTCCTAAAATAATAAAATTAAATTAAATGAATTTAGACAAAAGTTGAGTGATTAATTCATAACCTCTTTAGACAAAAGAAAATATTTATGATAACAATATTTTTCCACAAAAAGTTCGATTGTGAGTTTGAATCACCAAGAAAGCAAAAATGGACGCTCGAGGGAAAGGGGTTAAAAAAGATACTCTATACCATTAAAACACTATAGAAATTAGTGATAGACAAATTATGTAACTAAATAACAAAATTCGTTGTTAATCCTATTTAGTAACAGACTAGAGATGGAAAAACGTTATGTTTAACTATATAAGCAATATAGCGAGAATTAACGATGAAGTTTATAGCTAATTTCAATCTATTTTATTTTGTATAACCTATTAACATGAAGGAACACTACAACCCTTCAAATCATCTTTCATTTATTATATATTACAAAATATTTGATGATCATACGTGAAATTAATTAAACCTTTACGATTCGAATAATAAAAACTTACCAACAGAAAACTCGAAGACGACAACAACAGTTAAAACAGCCCACATTGAAGAAACACCAAATCCTTCATAATCAAACAATGGTTCAAAGTAGTAAAACAATGAAACCAATGCAATTGCTAATCCAACTTTTATTGAATGAATTAATTTTCTTGGATCTTCTTTAGCTATTTTCTTCACATTACTCCCAAATGAACACATTTTATTAGAAGCTTCTGGAAATTTCTTTAAAATCCCAACATTTTCTTGATTTTTCATTGCCATTTCTTGAAATTCTCTAAAAAAAAATTGTTTTTTGTTTTGTTTTGTTTTTGCTCTTCTATACTGAAGTTGATTTTATTTTTGATATATATAGAGGAAAATTAAGGATGACAAAATTGGAAATTAATTTTTAATTTCTATCACTATCAATCAAGCTATTTATTAATGTGTACAACAAAAAGATACCTGTAAATAGATTGACACGTTTTCACATGAGGCCAACTTAATGGTGACAACTTTGTAATTTTGTATTTATTAAACCATTATTGTTATGACTAATTATTGTGTCTAATCTATAATAAAATTATGTTGGATCTTTCTTGAAGCATAATGTTGAATCTCGTGTTCGATTAATTTAGATTCGCGTACATATATTTAGAAATTTTTCACATGTTATTTCTTTTTAGGATAGTTATTTAGTACATGACCCTTTTTTATTTGTTTATTCTGAATCTCATGAACATGAACTAAATATTCTTTTGAGTAAACTAGAAATTTTATGAGAAAATGTTCCGATTATGTTCTAAACTCTAAAGCTAGTAAGTTATTGTAAATATTAGATGACATTATTTGTCTGATATTTTATCTTTAAAATTGAGAAATATATAAATAAATATAATTAATTAGATTTGTATTTGATGACTAACGTTATCATGATGAAATTTCACAAGAATTGTATTTATACTTCTAAAATTAGTGACAAAATCTATATGATAATTGGTAACGGATAGCCTAAAAGGGGTCATTTGCATAAATTAACCACTTGTTACATGAGTTTTTTTTCTTTCATTTTAGCTACTCAAATTCAAAATATCTAATTAATAATAAAAAGAATCATATTCATTCTAACACATTCATTTATCGTATTATCATTATTATTATTTGTTTGTTGGTGAGTTGCAATTAAGTCAAAAAAATTAAGTTGTAGTGTACTTGGATTCTTTGAACTGCTTACAACTGTGTCTAGGTTATTTGACTAGGAAGTTGCTTGTTGTTACACGATTCTTTTAAATATATATATGTATATATATTAATAATTAAGAATCAAAAGAAGATTCCAATAGCAAAGTCTTTTTTTTTCTTTTTATTTCCCATCGTTCGAAGCCTGCATTGGAGCCCCGATTAAATTTGAATTTTATATCGCAGGGATAATTCAGGGGTGATACTCCCAACAAAATTTTCTCCAACCCGAGACCACTGATTAAGGATGAAATAGTCTCATCACTGCATCACAACCCATTAATAAAGTCTCTTTTTCATTTTTTTTTTACTACTCAATAATGGTGTATGTTTGATGGGAATTTTTTTTTCTTTTTTATATTTAGTGGCTGCAAGTGGGGAATAATTATATTATATTCATAATAATACAAAGTTTTAGGTACTTTTTAGGCACCCTTGCTTTATTGTCAAAAAGGTAATCTCACCTATCCATTTACATGGATTTGAGAATCTAAAGGTATATCACTAGAATTAATGGAATTTTGAAAAAAGAAAATCTCGTTTACAATTTGAATAGAAGAATAACACAATTCGAGAAAAAAAAAAGTTGTTAAAATGTTTAGGACTAGGCCAAGAGGGTCTTGGAACACTTCATTTTTCTTCTTATCGAAGTGAATTCACAAAAAAAAAAATTGCTAGCATAAGATTCAAGATTAAAAATATAAAAAATAAAGTAGTACAAAAAAACCCAAAAAGAATTCAATATTTGTATAATGTATATTTGGTTGAAGGTATTTTAATGAATCTTTGCACAAACAGACACTTGGATTTATTATTTACTACTACTACTACCTTTTTTTCTTATCCCGACACATACAGATTATTCACAAATTGTACACATTTGGGTTTAGTGTCTACAACTCATAACTCAATATACATAAATTATACATTGATGATATACAATTCTATGTGTTACATACGTATATTATACCGTCACTAGCTATTTTTAGTTTAAGTTGATAACTATTTAAATTATTTTTTCTTTTTAAAATGGTTTAATGTATTTAATTATGCTTCGGTGAACAAAGTATACTACATACTCTCTTCGTTCCTACGTATTCTAAAGCTCGTCACACAAAATTTACCTCGTGTAGTTTATGAATTGTTATATTGAAACGAGACGTTAATTTCTCTTTCAACAACAAAAAAAAACATAAAAAATAAATGTTTTTGTTAAATATACATCTTGTTCTACGTAATAAAGAACAAATTGTTCTCTCCTTCTCCATGGGAAATAAATATAAGATTTATTAGTATTATATTATTGTTATTATTATAAAATATTGATGATTATGTACAACTACAAAACTCATCATCATATAAATTGATTGATTGATTAATTAATGACATATTAATAAGTAAAATATGATAAGGAGAATTAATTATAAACTAAAGATAGCTTATCTAAAGTGAGGTCACTTCATAGCAATTGTTGCAAGTTGAAAGTGATAATGTGAGTTAGACAACTTAGACAAATAATTCTCCACCTTTATTTCGAGTTCGAGTAATGAAATTAAATTTTTTTAGGTAAAGAACGTAAAAAATTTCAGTAGAAGGTATAAGAGAATAAATAGTAATAAGAATCAATTAAATTTGTTATAACCATTGGCGATTAAAACCCAAAATTTTAATTGTAACTCTTTTATAATATGAATCTGAATTAATCGTAATAATAAATTATGAATATTGATTAAAAAAGTTGGGAAACTCAAAGTTGATGACAATATAGTTGACACCTTTGTCTTATTATTGTTATATATTAAATTTTTGCTAGTCTTCAAAAGTAATTGGACTCTTTATATCGACTAACTATATTTGTCTTATTCTTTTAAACAATTTTAGTAATACTTCTTTTCATTTCTGTTGTTGAACAATTTTGATTATGTATCGTTTCACTGATAAAAGTTTGGTAGAGATTTGACTTTTTAAATATAAAAAATAACATTATTAAAAAGCGTTTTCACTTTAAATAGGTTTTTCTTAACATAAATTCTGATTAATTGAACTTAAGTACGAAAAATGAACATTGAAGGAGAAATTAAAAAAAAAATATTGTGTCACTTGCATTTCACCGTTCTTAAATGTATTTTTTGCTCTTCTTTATTTATAATAACTTTATAAAATAATGATCCGACATAATGTGTGCCTAATGCAATAACATTGAGGACTCACCTTGTTTGAGTGGTTGTTACCCGTTATATTATTAGTTTAAATATAATATTTGATTTGATTGTTACTTAAATTTTATTGTATCGTATTATTTAAATTCATCGTTAGATAACGGTGAAAAGACTCATTTTATATAACGATTGATTTGGTGTGATCGCGTCGTTACCTTAATATTTTCTTCTCATTTTGTCTTTATTTGTTATTTAATAAAATCATATGTCATCTATTATCCTACCTTTTCATAGTAACTCTAGTTCATACCTACTTTTCTTGTAGGTTTTTTATTCAAATTATGGATGTGTGATATTATGTAACAGTTGAGAATAATATAATCTATCCAAGTATTGTATTCATTAAAACAATACAGTACGATACAATAGAACACAATAGGATACATTATGAAAACAATACGTAACAACCATCCAAACAATGTGTTCGAAATCCCGATCATATGTTTTGAAATTGTGCGTGTTTAAAAGTGAAAATTTTAGGTTGTACACTATTTTTGAGGATCGGATATCGCTATTTTTGAAATAATAAATCACGAAATAGAAATTCAAGATTATCTCGACTTTTTTTGATAAATGACTGTGGGCCTTGTTGAGTAATTGGAAGTCCAATAACATCAACATGGGCTCAAAGGCTTATTGTTTGTATATCTTCTTTCTTCCACAAATTTGCAGTGTAAAAAAGCTCCATTTCCATGGCGGCAGATACTGTAACGAACCTTGAACCGATTCATACCTTCTTCAACAACCTCGAAGCTCGACAGACCTTACTCACCACCATAACTGACCTCAACAAAGCCCTAACCACCCATTTCACCAACATAAACAATACTCTCTGTCAAAAATCGGAAACCCTCGATACTCATGTCAAAATTTTCAAGGATAAGACGGAAGATGCATTACTGAAGATACAGAATCGAGAGAATGCCTTACCCGATCGGGAATCGAGCATGGGTGCTCGGATTGTGGAGATGAAGGATGCTGCTATCTCTGAGATTGAGAGTTTGGGGGATTTAAGCGAGAAAAGCTTGGCTGAAGTGTTGAGGAGTTACTGTAAGAGAATGGATGCTAGCGGCCTTGTTGGATTTATTCAGACTAAGAGGAAGGAGCCTACGGGTTTGAGGATGGAGATTGCTGCTGCACTTGAAAGTTCTGTGGATCCAATGAGGTTTGATTCTTTTAGATTACTCTATGATGCATTTTGCTTAACACTCTATTTGGATGGTTGTTACGTATCGTTTCATAATGTATTGTATTGTTTCAATGAATACAACGTTTAGATATATTGTATTGTTACATAATGTGCACAGCAACTATTTGAACAATCAACCGACCAGAAAAAAACAGATCATTGAGTAGAGCTAAGAAAAAATTAAGGTAATGACATAATCACGCCAAATCAGTCGTTAGGCAAATTGGGACTTTTCGTCATTACAATACAAGAAAATTTAAATAACAATCAAAACAAACATTGTGTTTAAACTAACAATACAATTCAATACAATGGGTAACAATCATCCAAGCGAGTTGTAAAGGGATAATATTTCAGAGTTCAGACTAATATTCTTTAAATCAGAGATCAATAAACAGTTGGTAAGTAATAGGAGATATTTTCAGCACTCTATAATGCCCAAGTTGTTTTTTTAGAGTGAAACCATTTCATTCTAGAATCTAACAGTGACTCTTGCTTCAGATAAGATAAGCAGTGATAAAGAACTAAAGGGATCACTCACTTCATTACATAATGATAACATGTCTCATAAATCATGAACCAAAAAGATTGTAACTTATAACTTCCAAGGTGCTTGACATAAATTTTAAGTTTATCCTACCGTATTCCAAGACATAAAGAAGAAGCTTATCTTCATGTCAGCACATTTACATAAGCTTCTCCACTCCATCTAAGGTATCAGGGAAAAACTGATGCATATGTACCAAATAGAATTGTCAAATGATCACTTTAAGGTTATTCCCTATTGTTTCGACATTAATCCTAGGGACTTAATTGACCCTATAATCAGGGTTGGGTTGTCTTTAAATTTTTGCACCCACATACATATGGACTATGCTGAAAGATTGCACCGACTACTTATATGATCAATTAGCATCTGCGTTCACACACTTATTTTTGTTACTAGTAGTTACCTTTTTGTGCTATGGTAAAAAAAGTGGCACTAGGACAAAGGCAATAGTTAATAGCAATTCAATTAAATATCAAGAAATGAATTATGGCTGTGAATAAAAATCAATAGACTGTGAAAGGAGTTCTATGAAATAAAGAGTAATAGTTTGTCGTACACTCCATTGTTAAAAAAAAAAGTTTGTTGTATACTCTGTAGATATGGGTGTGCCTCAAGAAGGAGCTCCAGACACTAAAAGAAGGAAATATTCCAATTCACAGTTCTAAAATTATGTTGCATCTTCAACACAAACATGCAAGGCAACACAATATTTCCTAATGAGCCAATGAATGTGTTGAACATAAAAGGATGAGCTAAACAACAGTGATCTGGATTAATAGCTTTTGGTTGCTCGACTCTCAGTTGTTGGAATAGTCTATGGAAGTTATCCATTTGTCTTTTTGTCTTATAGAAGTCTTTAGGAACTTTCTCTTTATCCTTTGACTTAAAATATTTATTTTCTTGGAGAAGTAATTAAAACCAAACACTTAGAAGATTTTCTCCCTACTGTAACACTTCCTTGGCTTTCACAGTTATGCATCTTTATAGGGTTTCTATGTTTGTTTTTTGTTCTTTTTTTGGGGTTTGGATGACGGGGAAGGAGACAGGTTTGGTCAGAATCAGAGTTATCACTGCATATGTCAAAGCAAAGTAGAGACTTCGAAGCTCATATTGTATGTTAGGTGTTTTTGGTCATCTTATTATTATCATTCTTTTTGCTGGGTCCTTCAGGTTGATCTTGGATGCAGCAGAGGAGTTTGTGGGGAGGAAGGTAGAGAAGAAAGCGATACTGGCAGATAGGAGGTGGGCTTGTGATATGTTAATTCAGTCAGTTGTGCCAGCTGCGGAAGGGGGTTATGGTGCAGGGAGGAGTTTGAAGGAGAGGGCAGCAAGGGTGTTGGAGAAATGGAAGGGAGTTTTGGGCGGTGGGGACAGAAGCAGTGGAGTTTGCGCTGCTGAAGCAACAATGTTTTTGCAGTTGGTTATCGCATTTGCGCTAAAAGAGAGGTTTGAGGAGGAGTTCCTTAGGAAGCTGGTGCTGGAGTTTGCTAACAGGAAAGATATGCCAAAGCTTGCCGTTGCCTTTGGATTTGGTAACAAAATAGGAGGTAGGTTCTTTAATGAACTACTTAAGTTGCTATTATCTGTGGAATTAATGTCATAGAAAACTTTGATTTCCAATATCCTCCATATAGGCATTACAAAATTTGAATATAGTTGGCTAGAGAAACTTAAACTGGATTGATGCGGTAAGATATAGTATTTGGTTTAAGATACTTCTCTTACTTTGCTCTGGAAAATATTCAAATTGGGAAAGGACCTGTTTAGTGTTTTGCTAGCAACTGGAATATATAATGCAGAATTTTTACCCTATATTTCTTTAGGTTTTTTACTTTTTGGTGTAGTTCTTGTATTTGGGTTTTTTTGTGTCCAAATATAAATCAAATTACTATTTTATAAAAAAATATATATGAACAGCCTGACACTTGGAGTTTCCTTCTCTTTGATCAGATATTATTGAAGAGCTGTTGAAGAGCGGCAAAGAGGTTGAAGCAGTTTATTTTGCTACAGAGTCTGGATTATCAGAGAGATACCCTCCACTCTCACTTCTTAAGTTATCTCTCAGGAACTGCCGAAGAAATGCTAATAACATATCAAAGAAGGGAAAATTTAGTTCAGCTGCAGTGGTGCGTATATTTCTCTATCCAGCCCCTCTTTTCTCCTTCACTGTGGTTGCCTGTCTGTTTTCCTTCTTTTTAATTTCATTTTTTGCCCAGATGACAAGTGATATTCAAGTATATTATTATGTTTCGTAGATCACAGAGGAGTGAATTCCCTGGATCCAAGGAATGGAGAAAGAATTCTCTGTTCATTTCCTTTCTCTGTATCTTTTATTCCTTCTCAGTTTTAAGCGAAGTCAGTTGCTGGAAGATTGCAGATTAATTTGATGACTTATAGAATGACCGGGGGGGGGGACGAAACACTAGGGGAGACAAAAGCATTCATTGGCAACGCCTACTTTTTTTCTTCTTTTTTAAATTCGGGGACTGGGCTGGTACTGTGATTGGACTGGTCCAGGATACATGGCCCAAATGATGACCTGTTCCATCCCCTAAACCCGTCAAACCCTATCAAACCGGTACTGGGCCAGTCCGGGACATCCCGGCGCAGTGGACACCCTTAGTGTAGATGTCACATAAATATTTTTTAACAGCGAAACCTGCCTATGTTATTTTAAAGCGAAGTTTGGGGAAAGACAGTCATCGATGACAGACTATCATTTCCATAAAAAAAGTATATTTTGTCAGTAAATTGTAAAAGGAGGAGGGTACGCTCCGTAAGACTTTAAGTACCACCTCAAAATTGTCCAAGCACCTTCTGCTGTAAATCCTTTGTGAGATACTCAGTTATTCCTGTGTCTACTTTATGAATCTGTTCTATTGTTCTTTATGTCTTCCCTCGTTTTTTATATATTTGTTTGTCAGTATTCGATAAGAGTGACTTATATCTCAGGACAAAGCTAACAGCATAGAGTTGGAAGCTACTAAGGCTTTAATAAAATGTGTGGAAGATCACAAGCTTGAACAAGAATTTACTTTAGAAGGACTTAAACAACGGGTAACTGAGTTGGAGCAGGCCAAAGCAAAAAAGAAAATGGGCACAACTCCTGAGAACAAGCCTTCAAAAAAGCGGGGTCGTGGAGGTGGCACTGGCAGGTCCAGTGGCCCGTCCACCTCTCGGCCTGTTAAATCTGGAAGATCGTCAAATGCCACAGCTTTCCGCTCCAGGAATCCTCCTCAATCACATCAGGCTCCACCAATTAGGTATACAGGGGCACATAGCTACACCAGCCAGAGTGTATATGAAGCACCTAGCACGGTCTCATATGCTCCAGTTTATAGCGGTACTCACACTCAAAGTCCGGCTATACTTGCTCCACAATATGGATATGCACTTCAAGAAGCTGGAGTTAGTGGAGTGCGGAGTTATCATGGATCATATGGAGGGGAGGCTGGTTATAGTGCATATGATTATGCTCTCACTCCTGCGGCGCCTGCATACCCACCTTCATACCCCCCACAGTAGTACCAACTACTCAAAAATAATCCAGATGACATTTGTAGCTGCACCTTCTGTTTTATACATAGAAGGTATAATTTTAACATGTGCGTCCACAGTTTTTGACTTTCTTAAGGCTATGCTTTGCTTAATTATCTTTTGCATCACACTTTTTGTTCTGCATCTTTACTAGTAAAGCTATAAAGATTGTTCCTCTTGCTATCCATCGCTCCTTTTGTTGTGTATTTGGACGTTGGGGTGCTACATTATTAACTTCATTTTGCAGAAGTAGGTTTACGTCAGGTTCCTTGTTCATTTGTAAGTAGGTGTTAATGAGCAGATTTTTGTACTCAGTTTACTTCTCTGGTTGGTAAAATTCATTTGTTTTTGACTGACTCATCCCGTTGAAGCAAGAGTGAGCGCGAGAACTTTGGAGCGTCTACATGTTATTATAATTTTCTTTTCTGTATATAGTTTGTTACTGCAATTCTTTATGAAGTAAATTGTCCCTGCAGATGCAAGTTCTGAAAGTTTTGCGGTGCAGAAGGAAGTGTTATAGATGGATATTGATTCACCTCTTCTGTAGCATGTTTTAAGGTGTACCTTTAATGCTAAAACTATGTATAGTTTATTGAGGAACGTAGTGATTCATTTTAACTTAAAAGTCTGTAAAACCATCTTTGTTATTCCACATTGTGAAGAAAATGAAACTTTTCAGTTTGCAATGTCTCAAATATAATTTACAAGTGGTTTTATAAAGATTGAGTGTTGAATGTTCAAATTATTTTGTCTATGATCAATTGTGAAGTTGTAGCAGTAGTAGTACAATTTATAAAGCTTAATAATTTTTAAGTTCAATTATTTCTTTGTAGCATGGAATATGCCATCACAGAAGATCCACAAATTAAACAGTTCAATTTGCTGTAACATGGTATCATCTTACATTTTGGCTACATTTCCATAATCATGGCCAAGCTTACTATATACAGTTCCATGGCCCATAAGACCGAAACTCGGACAACATATGTAATTATTAAAACTATCGCTGCTCAACCATGGTCTGTATTCAGCCATGCCCATCAGTTCCTTGAAGAACAAAATATAACATTAACAAAGACAAAAGACAACAGATTTCAGTGCTTGATAGCAATTGAATTCAATTTCTCAATAAAAAGGGAATTATCTTTCTCAAAATTAACCCCAAATGTCAAAATATGAGGCAGGAGCAATCAAAATGTATAGTGGATACAGATAGGAACATAATAGCTATGTTAAGCTTCAATAGATAATAGTGTAGCTTGACAAAGTGCTATCACTTTTACTGAATCGAACTACCAATTTTCAAATCGACACTCTCCAAGATTCCTGTAAATACTTCACATGTCTCTATAACTAATATCACTATTCCCGATTAACAAAGCCAATGCGTATCCCTAGTGAAATAAGGAATCATCTACCTTCCTCCTTCTGTTCTTTTAAGCGCACAATGTTTTTCAACCATTGCTTCCATGCAGCATCTTCTTGCTGCTCAATCCATGAAAGGAAGGAGCTATCAAGCAAGCAGAAGAAATTGACATAAAGGAGCTGATATCTAACTGGTATATAGCGGAAGTTGGCGACCTGGACAATAGGCCATATACCTCCCTCTAGTATTAAAGCTGGAAGAAAGTCTCTCTTCACACCTTCCACAACTTGAGCAGTATTTTTGCCAGTGGAGTAACCCATATATGTGAAAAAGACAAGTAAATCCAGGGGCCCAAAGATTATACCATCAAGTGCTACTTTTGTAGCAACAAACCGCAGGGATTTAGGTTGCATTTGAAATCTCAGTCTTATGACGCGATCCAACCCTTCATACCTAAACAGATAATACAGTGAGATCCATTCACCCCAAACATTACAGAAGTAAAAATTATCTGCAGTCTTTTCAATTATAACTCATAAATATTACTTTCAATTGTCACAACATAACAGTAATTTATTGAAAACAAAAAATGCTCTAGCACATCAAAAAATTAGTTCCTAGTGCACATGAAAAGATTTAGTCTCAGTCTGACTCTGATTTGGATTATGTTATGCCAAGTCTTCAAATAAATTAAGTCAAACAGACTAAAGGCCTCAATTAATAAAGGGAGGAAGACGGCACAAGTATGAGTACTTGTTAAATCTATGAGCATCCAGAGATTAGGATAGAATTTAAACCTTGAAAAACTGCATAATTGAGAGCACAATACCATAAGGCACTAGTTCTAAACTAAAACTCCGGTATTTATCTATTAAATGTTCAAACTGGATCAAATTCCACTACATTCTACTTCAATGAAGTGACATAAATCAATAGATTAGACATTTTGATTGTGGTCCATAAAGAGAGGAAATGAAGATATATCCAACAAGCCACAATAACGTTCTAATGCTTCTTTGACCAAAGCTTTAAAGAGATAGATGCGAAGGAAGACATAATTCCACTATGCAATTACTGCTAAAAGAAAAAATCTTACTGCTAACCTATGTAAAGTTGCAGAAAGCTCATTTTTATCAGAAACCAAGATAAGAAATCTATCCAACATTCTTATTTAAAATAAGATTCAACCATCGCAACACATATAAGAGCCAAAATAAGAGCACATCCCTCTGTGGCATTACTAACTACATATGAAAGGTTATGCAGCAAGAAATTGTTGAACAAAGTATAGCAGCAAGTATGAAATTGATCTCACAATTACTAGTTAGTTACTGAGGTTCTAATATATAAAGATTCTAGATTACAATTGATTCACATCAACGCCCCATTTTGAGAAACTTCAAGAGGATAGTTGTGAAGGTCGAAGGTCCAGTAAATTTGAGACCACATTTTTTACTTATTTGATAAAGGAAACAAGTATATTTTTATTATATAGAACATTTTGATAACTGTGACATAACAATGCCAGTATGCCAGACAACCCTTTGAAAAAAATGCACCCCATGAAGTAATACTAATCACAGATTACTGCTCATCAAAGATAAAAACAAGGTCACTCCGTGAAAATTGGCAAACCAGTAACCTACGCAGAAGAAAATGAATAAGGAAAGGTCTACCAGAAGTGGCCAACAGGTCCAACAAATGCAAAGCCGAACAAGCTCGTTGTGGCAACTCGTCTCCAGTTGATTGCAAATTCTTTATCTTCATCCTGTAGTTAAGAAGAATCACATTTCCCAATAAATAATATCAGAGGTAGTCCAAAAGGGCTAACACAGCTATTACAAGAAAATCAGACTGCCTAAATTTTTAAAGAGAAGATTCATGCAAACAACTTCAGTACAACTAGAATAGAAAGGAATCAGATCTGTCCACACTTCAGCAATCACAAGAACTAACAAAGATTGTAGCAAAGGCAAAAAAGAAGGGGGGAGAAAGAACTTACAAAGAAAATTGATCTTCCCGCTTTGACAAGCAAATATTGAGTAAATGATACTCCCTCTGTTTCAATTTGTTTGTCGTAGTTAATATTTGGACAATCAAAGGATATTTTCTTTGATCATACTTACTAAATACTTTTGAATAGTTAACTATTATGACTTATAGAACTTTTTACGTAATTTCTAAATATGTAAGTTTTATTTCAAAAAAAGTTGAAGATTCTATGTCCGGATTCTCACCGAACATTAGTTAATTTGATGCTCATACTCCAAATCAAGCCAAACAAATTGAAACAGAGGGAGTAGTTGTGTATCAGTAACACACGAAAAAACACTTAGTCCTTCATTTTGTTTCTTTTCTGTTAGAGGAAACAGAAACAGTCAACCACTTATCTAACATGCATAATAAGTAAATTCTGAATAAGCATTGCACTCCTCAGCAAAACTCAGTTGTTAAAAGTGGGATTGACCCTTGAAGCTAGGTGTTATTTATACTAGCTGCTTCATCTTGCTCAGAGGCGAATCTAGGATTTTTCAAACATGGGTGCACCAAGTAAAATGTATTGAAGTGGAAATTGATCTTTAATCCTCAAGGTCAAAAGCTCAACATTTAACCATGTGGACCATTTAGACTTCTTGTAGTACGAGTGCCAGAATATAATATTATACAAATTTTAAAAAATATATATATAAAATATCTAATTTTACGAAGAGACCACCGGTGTCGGTGTCCTATTTCTTGGCTCTAAATTCGCCACTGATCTTGCTAAGGCAGAGCTCCAGTGCACTCACCAAAAGAAAAGGTGTGTGTTGCAATAAAAATCAGCCCATTATTGCTTTTTTACAAAAGAAAATTAGGAAATTAGAAACTGGACCATGCCACAAAGGGCAAGTCAGGCTATAGAAAGCTGGAACAATGAAGGCAGTGGCAATACAGACCAAAGCAGATGGAGGATTGTCCCAGCAGTGATTTGGTGGACCATATGGAAGGAGAGAAATATGAGATGCTTTGAGAGTATTAGTAGTCCTTTACACAGGATTAAAATGAACTGCATAATCACTTTTTGCTATTGGTGCAGTTCGGAGTATGTAGATGATCCTATAGCGGTTAGAGATATCCTAGGTCCTTTGTAAGATGAAGTAGGATCTAGTTTGGTTTTGTTTTAAGTACACGCAACTGTATGTAGCTCCATGATGTAAATTTGGGATCCCAGCCTTTAGTGCTAAAGATTAATACACAAAACTGTTACCTTTGTCAAAAAAAAAATTAGAATGTAAAGGAAAACTAGTAATTAAGTTGGATATCCCCAGAAGGGCCAACAAAACTGGTCGTAAACTCTAAATTAGAAACTTAAAATTGTATCGTTGTATGTGAATCCAAATTTACAATGGTTTTAAGTTTAGTTGACATGGGTTCACCTTATATATATTTAAACTTAGAATTGAACGTTGTATCTTGTATGTGAGTCTGAATTTACGATGGTTTTAAGTTTAGTTGACATCGGTTTCACCTTATATATATTTAGCTTAATTGTAGTTTTTCAATCCACTGAATGTTGTTTGTTTTACAGTTACATTTTGTAAATTCTTCCAAATCCATTGTTCTTCAGTAAAGCTGACGAACTATCAAGAAGTACCCTCCTAAACATTCTTTATGGGAGGGCCAAAAACAATGAAAATGTGGATACAACTAGCCTTTTTTAATTTACAAGTTGAACAACAATGAAGTTCTCCTGAATAATACCTTTGACAAATTAAACTTCAGAAACTACTATCTATAGTTCACATCATTTCCACTCAATAAAAGAAGGAACATAGAAGAAATTGAATATTTTGCGTCGTCAATATTTTTTCTGAAGGGGACCTAGTCAATATTTCGATTTGAACTTTTATTTGATGAGAAATGTATCTATGAGCAAAATTTGGACCGAGAACTTGTGAAGTGGTTATCCTAATCTTCTCTATATCGTTCCAATTTTATCATATTGCTGTGGCTGACTTAATCACTAAATAGTAAAATAATAGTCAATACAAAGAAATTGGTGACCTCAACTTGTAATTGAAAAGGATTGTGAACCCGTATCTTGGGGTTTTATTATAAGGTTGTCAAGGGAAAGAGCTTTTCTGACTATTAAACAAAGTGAAAACAACATGCCTCGGGCAAAACAAACTCAAAGTTTAGCACTTATAAAGATTATTAGTAAGTTCAGATGAAAGAGGAGTAGCAACAGGACAGAAGATAAAAGAGGAAGGGTAAGGGAAAAATGGCATGTTTTGTCAGAAAGTGAAAGAGGGAGTAGAAAGCACATTTCCAAACACCTTGAAGAGTGGGATAAACACAAGGGAAGTAATTTTTTTTAGCCCCGTCCCTTTACCCTTCCCCTCTCCCTCCTTCAAACATTGGTAGAAGCAACAAAAATGTTTTTTTTTTATGAAGTAAGTTCTTTCATTACCGGCATCAAGAAGATGCAAAGAGTACAAAAGTAGATATGCTAGCTCTATTACATGATAAAAGTTAAGACCAGAGAGCCAGCCACAAGATCAAAAAAAGAAGCAACAAAAATGTTGTAGCAAGATGCTAGGAGGCTGCAGAATATACAAAGTGCTAGCATGTCAATCTTACATTACTCATTGGTCGATGATGCTATTTAAATAACTCTAGATGATAAGAACAGTCTTTTGTTGGTCCAACTACTCTTAGGTCCTTAGGCTACAGATAAGTCCAAACTGGAGAACAGGGTAAGGAACCATTGAGATCTAAGCTCCTCACACTACGATTTGACCATCTATGTTGCTCGGACTCTCCAAAAACGTCAATGGGTGCTTGTTAGATACTCCAAAAATAGTGCATTTTGGAGAATCAAACATAGGTGCAGCAACAATTTTGGATAGTCCAACCAACATAGTCAACCATCACCTCTTTATCCCTCAACATAAAAAAACAACTATATCTTGCTCTCAAACTAGTCGGGTCGGTTTTATAAATCATATAAATTTTATTTTATTTAGATTTCTCTTCTAATGGGGTACCAAGCTACAGGTACAATAGAAACAAGAACTCATACAAATACCAAACAGACAAGTTGTTACTCTTCCATTCCTAACAACTCCAAGAAAATAAACATAATAGAGTCCAGACTATCTACCACATCACCAAAATATTCATGTTCTAACACACACCAGGAACAATGAATCGTATTCCCTTGGAAACATGCTTTGTCCACTCCTAAAGTACCCAAAAATTCAATCTTTATCCCTTATTCCAAAACCCCAAATGCTAAATTGACAAGAAAACAACCCCAATACACCAAAAAAGTAAAAAAAACAAAAACTTACAGGATGAAGATGATGGTGTTTCTTTGCAGTATAATGAGTGACGGCTTGAGCAGATACGTCGCCGAGACCCCAAATAAGACCGGAGCTGATGACCTGAGTCTTCACCGGATGTAAAGCCAAGCAATTTTGGTACCATTTCCACAACCGCAACATGTAAAAAATCAAAACCTAATACACAATGCACAAGAAAGATTGAATATTGATGGCTGCTGCTAATTTTGCCTTTCTTTTGACCCTTTTTTGACAAAATAAATCCCAATGAAACAACCCTTTCTTCCCCTTTCTTCTCTCCCAATTATTACCACTCTTTTTAAATATCCTCGTTTCCGTTCATTTTTACTTGTTCACACATTTTAAAAAATAATAATTAAATATTAAAAAAATTCTATCATACATTTGTTACTTTTATTTGTCACGTATCATTTTAAGAGAGTCAACTTAACTATTGTTTGAAGTTAAATTGTACTAAATCAACTCAATATTTTAATTTAGATGTTTTGAGATTATAAATTTTTTTTTATTATAAATTGCAATTATTTTTATATTAATATGATTAAAAAATACATCTTAAAATATTTTGGATGGTTGTTACTTGTATTGTATTGTTAGTTTAAATATAATGTTTGTTTTGATTGCTACTTAAATTCTATTGTATCGTATTGTTTAAATCCATCGTTAGGTAACGACGAAAAGAATCATTTTATGTAACGACTGATTTGGTGTGATGGCGTCGTTATCTTAATATTTTCTTTTCATTTTATCTTTATTTATTATTTAATAATTATATTTAATCTTTACCCTATATTTTCATAGTAGCTCTACCATATACCCCTATTTTTCTTGTAGGTTTATCATTCAAATTATGGATGTGTGACATTATGTGACGACAAAGAATGATACAATCTATTCAATCATTACATTCATTAAAACAACACAATACAATACATTATGAAACAATACGTAACAACCATCCAAACAAAGTGTCAATTTTAGCAAAAAAATTGAGATATAAGTAATTAATTTTGAGAATAAAATTTTAAAAATTATTTTTTTAATATATTAAAATTAACAAATAAAAATTTATTTTTAAATTAGTCAGACCAATAAAAAATGAATGGAAGGAGCTAACTAATCTCTTATGCGTGTTGTACTACTTTCTACTGTCTGCCCAACAAAATGTGGTGCTCCTTAAACTTCTATAATCCTTATTATTCCTTTCTATTTGTTTTTCATTTAGCATTTATGAGCCCACAAACCTCGGGTTAAGAGTGAAACAGTTCCACCACTACACCACACGTAGCGTAGATGATGCTGTTTTTTTTTTTTAGCTCATCGACTTAACTATTTTGCACTTTACCAGTTACAATAAGTGCATTGATTCCAAACAAGTGAAATATGAACTGGAGAATACAAGGCAAAAATAACTTGGTTTCATTAGCTTTAATGTAGAGGAGCTGGGCTGCTTTCTGAAATGATCTCAGATCGTTTTCGTTATTATACTCGTGCTCCATGAATGACTCAACGGTTAGAGAAGCTTAAGTTGCTGTGTTGAGCTCGGGAGCTGCAGTACTCGAGTAAACTGGGTGAAGTACATGGCCATCCTTGGGCTCAACATGAACCCACTTGCGACCACTCAACTTGTGGTGCTCAAACTTGACACAACCTTCTTTCAGAGCATAGAGTGTGTGATCTTTCCCTATTCCAACGTAGTTTCCAGGATGAAATCTGGTTCCCCTTTGACGAACAATAATATTTCCAGGTATCACTCTCTGCATCCGAAAATTGGTATTAGAGTAAGAATACTAAAGAGCGCAAGGAATTTCCTTGAAGGTATGCGTGGTGTACAATGGTTTTATTAAAATTTCTTTTCCATGGTCTCTATGTCATCAACGAAGAGAATCCTTACCTCTCCACCAAATTTCTTCACCCCTAGATTCTTTGGTTTTGAATCACGGCCATTCTTTGTGGATCCTGCTGTCTTTTTCGTAGCCCAACGTTTAAACATCAAGCTCAATCCATCCCCAGATACTTCTGAAATTTTCACAAGCAAAACATAGATCAGAAAATTCAAAGCTTGTTAGAGGCATTTGTTGGAGTTTTTGCACAAACTTTTTGTTTGATGAAGCAATTGATTCCATTGATGGCATCCAGTAGATGCAGAAAATGAAGAGTACAAAGTGCTAAGAAATATAAATCAGCTCCCTACAGAGAATAAATAACAGTTATTTTTTTAGTAAGATTTTAAAATGGAAACAGTTCATTAAACAATTCTTTCAAATTTGTTGGTTTTACGAAAACTAAAACAAATGTCATCTTTATCTATTTTGAAAGCCGATGCTTCATGAAAGAGCACAATGAAATACATACCACTAGGGGCACTATAAGTAGGTGTCCTTGATACCAAATCTCTGATATTTAACCTCCTAAATAATGATGTTGCAGTGTTCATCTTGTCATTCACCAAGCCTGACACTGAAGATAACAAATAATAATGTATGTTAGAGATGAAAAAACTATGCCGATGCATCAGCTTCAGGATATGCAACAAATAAATAGTTGTATTTGGCCCACAGAGAATAAAGTATGAACCCCGACAATAGTAAATTAAGCATACAACTAGGTAAACCGGCTGCATTCCAAGGGTGCCCAAATCTGTTCAGACATGGTAATGCCAACCCCAAGGATAGTGTTTCATCAGTAAGGAATAAAAATTATTTATTTATTTGATAAGGTAAAGATTACAGTAAGAGATGAGATTAGAAGACTCATGATCAACTGATCCTATTGAACCCAATGATCATAGTTGGGTTTGAGGAAGAAGAATTTGGTGTTGGAATGAGGGAAGTAGAGGGAGAAGAATGTGTGGAAGTTGAAATGTTAAGTGTTTGTCTAGGAGAAGACAATGATACCATAATAGAGCAAGAACAATCAATATTGAGTCACACAAAATTGTTTTCCCTGACGAATATATATACACACAGTAAACAAGAGTTCAAAATGTGTAGGAAGATAACATAGTTACAAGTGATAAAATCACAGATTCAAATAGACTTATTTTCTGTGACTGTGAGTCTATCCTAATAGAGAGGAGCGGCTGATGAAGCATTCTACAAGTCTTACAGATAACATTGGTAGAAATTATGCATTACCAGAAATACTAATTATCATGTTCTCCAGCATACTAAACAAGACTCAACGTCCCATCTGGATGAACTGATTAAGATTTCACGGATATTTTAGATTGGTTGATATCGAAATAGCTAAGATTGCCGATGGCCAAAAATAATTAGAAGGATTTGGTACATCATTCAAAACATAGGACTATGTCCCAAAGGACTAAAAACTCACAATATGAGGATAAAGAAATCCATTTTTTGTCCCAAATCATTTCCGGATTAATGTTACAGGACAACACAGAAAAATGATTACTAATACAAACACTCAAATGTAGATTGATGCAACTTTGAACCAGCCATTATCAAATAAGCTGAAATAACAGCTCATTTCCTAGTCACTGGAGAACCATCGGAGTTCACAGGAATTGATTACTACTAAAAACAGATTAGTGCAGCTCACATCTTCAAACTGTCAGTTAACTATGAACACACTCAGCTCCAAGGGATTCAGTTTTCAGAGTACAGTTAATACTATATTTTAGCCTGACCGTCAGCCTACCACAACACTCCTCATTAAACGCCGCATGGAACCAGCTATACTTTGCATCGTAGAAATTAAAGCACAAAGAAAGACACAAATTGAAGTTTAGGCTTTCTCTATGCAGGGAGAGTATTGCAATTCAATTTACAATTTGGAGCTTATTATAGGGAAATCAAATGGATTAGGGTTTTTGCCGCGTGAGAGAAAAATGTAAGCAGAAAGAGATATAGGAGGAACTTACCACTTGATTGGCCGGAGAAGGAGACGGAGAGGAGGAAGTTCGCCGCCGGCTGAGAGTGGTCTGAACGCGCCGAGCAATTTCAATTTGGTGCTGATATCACTCCGTATTTAGATCCGTATAAGTTATAATCCACTAATAGCATTTGGGCTTTGAGTTTGAAGTCCATTGGGCCTGTCTTCAATCTAATCAGGCCCAAACTGATTTTTCTTTTGAGAAATTTCCGCAAATAGTCAATATAATAAACTTAATTATGTTCTATAGCTATAATTTGCATATTTACGGGATATAGCTATAGTTTAAGCTGTCTTGTTTGTATAATTCTTGGGTTTGTATAATTCACGGGTACATTTGCATAATTGAGCTATTTTTGTATAAACTCAAAATAACGAAATTATACAAACATAAACATCTGAGCTTTAAACAGTTATACAAAATATATCCTACAAAATTATTTTATACAAAATTTAAACAAATTTTGAACTATACAAACGTGCGAATTATACAAACTTGAAAACTCAACCCACATAATTATCACTGAATGTTGATCGCGAGTGGTAATTATCTAAAAATATAACTATGATGACTAATTAACTAATGTATGTTTGTTTAACCACGTAATTTTCCCTTTTCTTTTTGTGACTTATATAATCATATTGTTTATTACATCGACTGAGAAACCAAAAAAATATTATTATTTTTTCACATAGCACAAACTTGTATAATGTCAGGAGGGGGGGGGGGGGATATATGAAATTCAAAATTATCATGTCATATGATCTTCACTGCATAGAAGTAAAAAATATTACTCCTTCCGTTCACTTATACTTGTGACATTTAGACTTAGACACATATTAAGAAAACAATGATTAACATGATCATTTTATCACATTATTAACTGATATTGAGTATTAAGTTTTGAAAAATGATTTGAGGAATAGATAATTAATGCTAGGAGTAAAACATGAAAAATAAAATTGTCTTTTTTTTGTTATGTTAATAGTGACAAGTAAAAATAAAAAAATATTTTTGAAATAGTAAACAAGTAAAAATGAAAAGAGAGAGTACTACCTCACTCTTTTATTTTTCTTTTTCAATACTACACATGCATTGAGAGTTAAAACTTATCGTCAAGAAACAATCAAACAATGAAAAGGGAGTTTTGAAGCAATGGTCAAATTGTCTCTGTGTAATTTATTCAAGCCGTAAAATTAACAATCACTAATAAACATTAGATTCGACTCCCCTTCTGTTTTCTAGATTCAAGAAGTTAGTGTATAGTATATATTATATGGATAATTAGTGTATAATATGAGCTAATTTATATAATCATTCACCCAAAAATAGTCTACACATGTATAATGTTATAACTTAGGGCTTGTTTGGTCGGAGAATAAGTTATTTTTGGATTAATTATCCTAAGATTGTTATCACACCCTCAATGTGGGATAAAAATAACACTATAATTCCAAAATAACTTATTCCACGATTTTAATTCAATCAAACATGGAATAAACTCATCCTAAAATTAACATCGTGATTAGTTATCCCTTATCCCTCATACCAAACGAACACTTACACCTTGTTTGGATGGTTGTTACTCGTTGTATTACATTGTATTATCAATTTAAATAACATGTGTCTTGATTGGTACTTAAATTTTATTGTATCGTATCGTTTAAATCAATTATTACTTAGCGACGAAATTTTCATTTCGTGTAACGATAGATTTGATGTTACCACATTGTTATCTTTATATTTTCTTCGTATTTTGTCTTTACTTAATATTTCATAATTTAATAATCTCATTTTTTTTCTTTATCTTACCTTCTCAAAATAGGTTTATCCCTACCCTATTTTTCTTATTGATTTATCATTTCAATTTATTGATGTTTCACATTATATAATGATGAAAAACGATACAATCTAATCAAATTTTATATTCATTAAAACAATCATATAAGTATATAACATACTGTTAGACACTCACAAACTTTGTTGTTTCATGCACAAACTATATATATATATATATATATATATATATATTTGATTCATGCATTCAAATTGTGAGACTCAAAAAGACCAAAGATCCACTCTTTTCTACTCCATTTCTCTCCTTCACCCTTTCCTTCATTTTCTCCTACTTCCTCTCCCTTCACACCACACATATATCTCTTCTTTCCTTAAAGACACAATCTTTATACTTCACTTTCTCTTTGGTTGTATCATTTCTCATCAACCAATCAAATCTTTAATCCCTCACTTTCTAAGTTAAAATTAAATATATTGGTTTAGCATACATTTTTTTTTCTTTTCAATCTTGATATTGCTAGAAGATAAAGAAAGATACATTCTTTGTGTTTAGTGTTTGAAATGGTGAAAAGGGTAGTTTCTTGATTTTTTACTTTTTGGGATTTTTGAGAAAAGGTATATATAGTCTGTGTAGTGTTTGAAAAGGGTGAAAAGGCGAGTTTTTTTTTTTGGGATTTTTGAGAAAAAGGTGTAATCTTGAAATTGTTAGAAGATAGAGAAAGATATATACTGTGTGTATAGTGTTTGCAAAGGTGAAAAAGGGAGTTTCTTGATTTTTTTTTGCTTTTTTTGAGAAAAGGTGTAATCTTTGTTTGGAATGGCTGGATTTGGAGGAAAATTGAAGATTTTGAGGCCAGTTTTGTCTATTTTATGGAGTTTTCTTTTAGCTGCTATTTTTGTATCAGCAGAAAGAAGAATCAAGAGGGAAGTTATTGAACAAAATGCAGCTGAGCTTTCAGATGCAGATTACCTTTCAGCTGTTGCCAACTTCTTATGGAAGCCTAATGAATCTGGTTACCAACATGTTTGGCCGGTAAATTTCGGAATTATAGGTTTGGTTTTTCATGTTGATTTTTGAATTGTTGGTCCACTCTTTTAACTTGGATCAAGTTAGAACCTATGTTGCATGGACTCCCCGAAAAAAAACACTACTTTTTGGAGGATCGGACAAATACTAACAATATTTTTTAAGCGTCCAAGCAACATAGGTTGGAAGTATCATTAGTTTTTCATGACTGATTAGTTTGTTGAGTATAGGAATGAATCAGAATGGATATTGAGTATTTGTATAGTCGATCTCAACTAGTTTGCATTTTGAGGCATAGTTGTTGTTGTTGTTTTGTGCATATTTGTTTGATCAGCAATACTGATTAATGTGTAGTAGTTGGTGATTGTAAGTGAGCTCATTTTAATGGATTATGTGCTCCATTAATTGATCAAATAAGATAAGCTTTATGATCGAGCTACTAGAGAGTGAATGCAACCCTTAACCAAAGGGAAAACAATTATTAGTATACATGGAAGGGAACACTTTCCATGCATATTTAGAGGCAATGTTTAGTTCATTCCCCTTTATTTCAGAAGACATGAAACTTGCATGTCATGATGTATGCTTACTTACTATTCGACATCAAAAAGATAGAGAGTAGCTTGGATGTTCAGTTAGAAATGAACAAAATTAGGAGAAGGAACCCAACGAATGGACATAACTACTATGTCCATGTAACTGAGCTGATGTGGAGTTGATGTTCCAAATTAGTATGTAAATTTTCCATTTGAGATTATGCATAGCAGAGTGCTACCGACCTCCATGGAGAATCTGAGCTACGATTGGGCTGTTGAACACATGAAATATGTGGTGTATGGTGTGCCTCATATGGACTAGCACTTTAAGTTTATAACCACCTTGATCTCTGTTGATATTTTCATAACTCACATTTCTGCTTTTATGCTGTTGACTATGTGGGGTGTCATTGCAGGATATGAAATTTGGATGGCAAATTGTTCTTGGTTCCACAATTGGATTCTTGGGCGCAGCATTTGGGAGTGTAGGTGGTGTTGGTGGTGGTGGCATATTCGTACCCATGCTTAGTCTTATTGTCGGATTTGATCCGAAATCAGCTACAGCAATTTCAAAATGTAAGATTAAGGGACAATTTTGTATGACCATTTGGATATTTATTTTCATGACTCGAATGTAGTAGCAGGTCTCATCTTCTGTTATGAACTTTTTTCTCCTGGTTAAGAGAGTCATCACTTCTGTTTCCGGTTGACAGGTATGATCATGGGAGCTGCAGTCTCTACTGTTTACTATAACTTAAAGCTCAGGCATCCCACAATTGCCATGCCTATTATTGATTATGACTTGGCTGTGCTCATTCAGCCAATGTTGATGCTTGGCATTAGTATTGGAGTCACTTTCAATGTGATATTTGCAGATTGGATGGTTACGGTTCTGCTAATTGTTCTCTTTTTTGGTAAAACATCTCTCATAATATGGCATTGGTGTTTTTTTACGTTATTACTCCTACACGACTTTGATAGAAATGATTCTTACAGGCACGTCAACCAAGGCCTTTCTAAGAGGGGTTGAGACATGGAAGAAAGAAACTATTGTGAAAAAGGTTATCATCTTTATATTCTCGGAATTTCCTGCTTTTGCAATACTATGATCTGTACACTACTTTATGTTCTTTTATAACATGTTAGAATCTTTAATCTTATATTAATTCTTTCTTCTGCATTCTAACACATGAAGTTAAATCAGAGATTATTTATCGAGTCAGATTCTAGTAAAACGGTGTTAAATTAGTCATGCATGTGAAGTGTTGGGTTTTTCTAATCATCTTTTTTTTGGTTACTTCAGGAGGCTGCTGCTAAACTTTTAGGAACAAATGGTAGGTTAGGAAAATGAATTTTCTATTGTATTAAGAGTTTAGAGGGCATTTGACTTCGATTTTCCTTCTCGTGGAGATTAGACTATTTCTTTGTTGCATTATGCCAGGCACGGTTGATGAAGCAGAATACAAGCTCCTTCCTGGAGGTCCAGCCAATGGTGATGCCAAGGGTGCAGTTGAACCACAGGTAACTGATCCTAACTCTCGAAAGGAGAATTATATTTCTCCTGATATTATAACTCTATAAAGCCATGTTATTTTAGGTCCCTATCATGGAGAACGTTTGCTGGAAGGAATTTGGACTTCTCAGTTTTGTTTGGGTTGCATATCTAGCACTGCAAATTGGAAAGGTTTTCATTTCTTATCGTTCTGGCTTTGTTCCGATGTATAGGAGTCACACTATTGAATTTTTCATTTTTTGGGTTAGTACTAATCTGTAAACTCACTGGCCTTGTATGTTTGGAATAGATTTACACATCTACTTGCTCGGCATGGTACTGGGTGGTGAATTTGTTGCAGGTTTGTATTTGGTTATCTCAAATTATGTTGAAGCAAACTTCTAAGACACAAAGTAATTCTAACAATCGGTATGAACTCGTTTAACGTCCTGCAGGTCCCAGTTTCTGTTGGGGTATCTTTTTATGAAGCTATTAGCCTGTACAAAGGATGGAGAAGGATTCAATCCAAAGGAGATGATGGCACCGATTTCCGAGTGACACAACTGATTGCTTATTGCTCTTTTGGAATACTAGCTGGTATGGTTGGTGGACTTCTTGGTCTTGGTGGAGGATTTATCATGGGTCCACTGTTTTTGGAGCTCGGCGTCCCTCCTCAGGTTGGCGTGACCAGCGATACATTTTTAGTTCCTCTTCATAAGTTGAAATGAAAAAATATCACCAACTTGTCTGGTTTTCGTGCTTATGTTTTACTGAGCTTCAAGTTTACCTCAAATGTAGAAAAATCATTTTCAATTCACATCTCTCTTACTTAGGTCTCAAGTGCCACGGCTACCTTTGCGATGATGTTCTCCTCATCAATGTCCGTGGTGGAGTATTACCTTCTAAAGCGTTTCCCAGTTCCTTATGGTATGTACCATTCTCTTCAAGTTTATGAACACAAAACAGATTGGTTCAGTCTCATTCATAACAATGCAGAACTGACAATTGTATCTTCTTACAGCTCTCTACTTTGTTGCTGTGGCAACTATTGCTGCTTTCGTTGGGCAACATGTCGTGAGGAGGTTGATTTTTGTATTAGGACGGGCATCACTTATCATCTTCATCCTTGCCTTCACAATTTTTGTGAGCGCAATATCACTAGGTGAGTATCTAGTCCCCTCTAAGTCGGAGGAGTCTGCACAAGTAGACACTTAAACTTATAATACTTGTTCGTCCCAGTTAAAGGACACATTTATGCATGTATTATGCTTAGAGGTAGTAACTCATCATCACGTAGGACATTTCTACGTCCTTCCTCCTCGTGTCTGCATTCAATTGCTTGTTCGTTTTGACAGGTGGAGTCGGGATCTCAAATATGATTGGGAAGATCCAACGCGATGAATACATGGGATTCGAAAACCTTTGCAAATATAGGATTTAAGAAATGGTGTGAAAGGAACTGATCCCTCAAGTTGGTTCCATTCTACATTAGCTATATACAATCAATAGTGATTTTACTGTTAGAGATTTCTACTCTAGTAGAGCAAAATATAGAAAATTAACAAGTAGAAATCTTTTTATTTAGGATTTTTTAATCTTTTTTATGAATTTTTCTGTTATAAATATTTCCATATATTGAAATTCTGGTACATTTTGAACAGCAGGAATAATAATGGAGAGGAGATTGGGGATAAGTTGTTTTTTTGGGCATAATATTGTGTCACAAGTAAGTAATATTGTACAATAAAATTCTTTTTAACAATGAAGAGGAGAGAAATATCATTAGATTTCTTAAAAATCAAATTAAACGGATAGCAATCAAATCGATAAATGTTTTGATTTGATTTGATTAGAAATCGACGATATATGTAGACCGACATTCACCTTTCTTTGAAGCACATTAGCTTTACTGTAGTGATAAAGAAAACTCATGTCATAATCTTTTAATAACTGAAGCCACCTTCTTTGGTGAATACTCAAGTCTTTTTGGTTAAACACATATTGCAAACTCTTGTGATCGGTGAAAACATCAACATGAACCCCATACAAATAATGCCTCTAAATCTTTAAGGCAAAGACAACCACCGCTAATTCAAGGTCATGGGTAGGATAATTCTTCTCATGGATATTATGTTGCCTTGAAGCATAGGCAATAACTTTACCATTTTGCATAAGCACACATCCCAACCCAACTCTAGAGGCATCACAATAAACAACAAAGTCATCCGTCCCTTTCGATAAAGTCAACACCGGGGATGAAGTAAGTCTATCTTTGAACTCTTGAAAACTCTTTTCACATGCTTTAGACCATACAAATTTAGCCTTCTTTTGAGTCAAAGCCGTCAAAGGAGAGGCAATCAAAGAAAACCCCTCAACAAACCTCTATAGTATACAGAAAAAACCCAAGAAACTTCTAATGTCCGAAGGAGATAGAGGTCTAGGCCAATCTTGACCGTATCCGTCTTCTTAGGATCTACCTCAATACCCTTACTTGAGACAATATGACCAAGAAAAGCTACCGACCTTTGCTAAAACTCGCATTTGCTAAACTTTGCAAAGAGTTGTTGGTCCTTAAGAATTTGCAATACAATTCTCAAGTGGTCAATATGCTCATTCTCACTTCTCGAGTAGATCAAAATATCATCAATGAACACAATCACCAACATATCAAGGTATTGTCTAAACACCCTATTCATCAAATCCATAAATGCCACCAGAGCATTAGTCAACCCAAATGACATAACTAAAAACTCATAATGACCATACCGAGTTCGAAAAGTCGTCTTTGGAATGTCATCTTCTTTCAACCCTCAATTGGTGATAACCCGACCGAAGATCAATCTTAGAGAAGTAACTTGCCCCTTAAAGTTGGTCAAACAAATCATCTATCCTTGGGAGAGGATACTTATTCTTAATGATCACCTTGTTCAACTGATGATAGTCAATGCACATACGAAGAGAACCATCCTTCTTTCTAACAAACAAAACTAGAGCACCCAATGAAAAAAATACTCAGTCAGATGAAACCCTTATCTAACAAATCCTTCAGTTACTCTTTCAACTCCTTTAGTTCAATCGGAGCCATTCTATAAGGAGGAATAGAATTAGGCTGCGTATCTGGGAGAAGGTCAATACTGAAGTCTATTTCCCTCTCTATCAAAACATCGTCAAAATCATTTACGTCATTTTTCATAAAAGCATGCATATCTTCATAAATTCATAGAGAAAAGACATAAAGGGACACCTAAAGTTGTCTCAAATTTCCAAAAAGACACTCTAACTATGCGGGCGTCCTATTACCCCACAAAAGTATTACATTTGTAAAGGGGCCATTTTGACATGTTTTCTCATAAATCCAAGAATTTTAATAGGCGAGTGGCGCTCACCCCCTTTAAATTAGTTAATTTAATTTAAATATGAGAAAAGACATAAAGTCACCATTGAAGTTGTCCCGAATTTTTAAAAAGACACCTTAACTTTGTAGGTGTCCTATTACCCCACGAAAGTTTCTAAACCCACAATAAATATACCATTTTGACTAATTTTAACACCACTCATGTTGTCATGAAATATAAGCGCGTGAAGACTCTTGATACAGCTTTAGACCAACGTAAACTTGCCATGTGGCACCCTAATTTGATTTTTTTTTTTAAAAAAAAAAACAGAAAAACTCATGTATTAATTTTTTTTACTTTATTAGGAATATTTTTATTTTTTCTAAATCTTTTTTCTCATCTTTCCTACCATCATTAGTTTACCCATATTTCTTGGGGCATTCATGTCTTCCTTCATTTTTTTTCTTTCTAGTCATTGTTTTTTTAAAAACTAATGTTATTGTGTTCATTCTTCTTCTTTTTCTTTTTTTTGAAAAACAAATTATTTCCTCCTACAAATCAATTATTTAATAATAGAAGATTGTGATATATTTACTCATTTTACCATAAAAAAAAACTTGACAAAAAATGTTTGACCATATAATTTGTCATTTTTTATAAATATTTTTGACAATAAATTCAAATTTATTAACCTAGCAAAAAATGTTTGACCATATAGTTTTGTCATTTTTTACAATAAATTCAAATTAAATATTTTTGACAAATATTTTGGGCCAGATTCTATTTTTTGAAAATTTTAAAAAATTAAAAATCGACCTTAAACTTTTATATTTTATAAAAATACCTTGCCATTTATAGGCTACTTACTCCTTTATTAGAAGACTGGAGCTTAATATGTTCATTATAAAGTGATAAAGCAAACTTAAGTGTATTTTTAATAGTTTTTAAAACTTCCGAATATAAGTCACAATTCTTTACAAAAATTAAATATTTTCCTCAAAAACTATGACCGAACACATGGTCAAACTTTATCTGAAGATATTAATTTTTTTTAGATTTTATGATTAAACAATTAAGAAATGAATATTTGTATTTATGATTACAAACCAAGGAAAAAAAAAGGAAAAAAGAACCGGTAGAAACAGGTAGCAAGTAGAAACTTACCGTTAAACTTGAAATTTTTGAAAAGTTACTAAAAATAGATAAATCGAACGGTTGAGATAATCTCGTCAACTAATAATTTACCGGCAACCGGTTAATCATAGGGTTTTTCATCTTCATCAGCATTCTCTGTCATAATTTGAATACATAAACCCCCCACTCACCCACCCCCCTCTCACACCCACCCCACCCCACCC
>NW_006238943.1:1685706-1724243 GCF_000226075.1 Solanum tuberosum | reverse complement strand
ATTTATGAAAAAAACCAAGGAAAAAAAAAGGAAAAAAGAACCGGTAGAAACAGGTAGCAAGTAGAAACTTACCGTTAAACTTGAAATTTTTGAAAAGTTACTAAAAATAGATAAATCGAACGGTTGAGATAATCTCGTCAACTAATAATTTACCGGCAACCGGTTAATCATAGGGTTTTTCATCTTCATCAGCATTCTCTGTCATAATTTGAATACATAAACCCCCCACTCACCCACCCCCCTCTCACACCCACCCCACCCCATACCCCCAAATTCTTCAGAATTTGCAGATCTTGCTGAGTTCATTCACACCATTGATTTCTTGGAATTTCAGTCTGATTCGGTTGAATGCTTCGAAGCTCATTTCAGTTAGTACAACTTTTTTCTGAATCTTTTTTAAAAATCTTGGTGTTTAAGTTTGAATTGTTGTTTTCTTGAATTGTTGAAAAAAAATCAAATCTTGAATGGGTTTTGTATAAAAATTGCATCTTGAATCCTAATTTGATTTGATGATCTGATTTTAGTTTGGGTTTTCTGTTGATCGGATAAAATTTTGTGCTTTTTTTTTTCATTTAGCTAATGTCTTTTGATTCGGGGATCTTTAGGAAACAGGTAGAGGAAAGGGTCTGCGTAGACTTTATCCTCTCGAGACTCTACTTTGTGGGATTTCAGTGGGTATGCTGTTATTGTTCATTTAGTTTGAATTGTTATTGATGATTTCTTGAATGAAATGATCTGATTTTAGTATGGGTTTTCTGTTGGTCGGATAAAATTTTCTGCTTTTGTTTCATTTAGCTAATGTCATTTGATTCGAGGGTCTTTAGGAAACTGGTAGAGGTAAGGGTCTGTGTAGATTTTATCTTCTCAAGACTCTACTTTGTGGGATTTCAGTGGGTATGTTGTTGTTGTTCATTTAGTTTGAATTGTTATAGATGATTTTCTTGAATTGTTAAAAAAAATCAAATGGGTTTTGTATAAAAAATGCATCTTGAAGCCTAATTGATTTGATGATCATACCTGAAATGATCTGATTTTAGTATGGGTTTGGGTTTGCTGTTGATTGGTTAAAATTTTATGCTTTTTATTCATTTATCTAATGTCACTTGATTCGAGGGTCTTTCGGAAATAGGTAGAGGTAAGGGTGTGCATACACTTTATCCTCCGGGGACTCTACTTTGTGGGATTTCAGTGGGTATGTTGTTGTTCATTTTGTTCGAAATGTTATTGAGAATTTTCTTGAATTGTTGAAAAAAAATCCAAATTCGGGTTTCATATAAAAATTGCATCTTGAAGCCTGATTTGATTTGATGATTGAACCCGGAATTAAAGAATACCCAGTGAAGTGATCTGATTTAAGTTACAAAGTTAAGATACTTCCATAACATGGAAATCACCATGACAGCAACACCAATTACGCCTCAATCTCAAGCTAGTTAAGGCCACCTATGGGAATGCTAACTTTCTATATAGCTTCATTTGGGATCCATTTTGTTCCTAAGTTCAGTAATTTGAGTTTCTTAAACAAGATGTTCTCTACAATTTCTGTTGACATATAAATATCTAATAAACTAAAGAAGACCCCTAGAAAATTGTAGGTCTAAAGTAAACATGCCATTATGGCTAAATCTTTATCTAACTAATTATATCGCTTCTAAAGATACGTTCCTTGTTTTTCTTTCACTAAGTCTGAATCGAGTGACTTTTTCTCATTGTGTTTACTTGGACTCATGGGAGAGAGAGGGGGGGAGGGGGATGGAGGATGACTTTGGAGTAATAACATAAAGGGATAGGAAGTAGGGGTGGGGATGGTATGGTATTGAAAACTTCGCTTCGGTAATTTCGATACTAGCCAGGACTCATGGAGGTTGAGAAGTGATTACACGTTTTCACTAAAATCATATTACCACAAAGCTTTCTGTGAGAGAGGATTGGTATTCCACATGTTTCAGTTTGAATTCCTAGGGTGCTAGGTGTAATTCTTCATTTGGTTGGTTGTGAAGAGAGTGATACAGACATTGAAAACTTGAGTAAGAGAAAGACTACATATGTTAGACTAGCTTTATATGTAGATGTTCAAACAAGTATTACATATGTTGCATTTTCGGGTGGCTATACGTATGTGGTGGATTGTATTAAATGACATGCTACATAGTTGTCCTTAGAAGAAAGTAGAGAGGATGGTGGGATGGGACATTGAAAGAAATTCTGGACCATGAAAAGAAGGTTTAGTATAATAAGGAATGGGTAACTAACAAACTAATTCAAGCTATTCTGCAGTCAAGCTTCAATTGAGGGTTTCAAGTTGTTTATCAACTAATTTATCTTTTTTTGGTGTCCTAGATCAAATATCGGCTCATTTGGGGTTTTAACACACTAATGCTCAGATGATTCAGAATTTTTGCTAAATTCTTTACGACTGACTTACGCCTTGTATTTTTCATTTATGCAAATTTTATCCACATGGTACTGTGATACAGGATGCATAGTTTCTTGCTTGGTGTTACTTAAGAAGCCTTTGTGCAGCCTGCATTTTGATGTAGAGACCAGAGATTAAGTAGTTTTCCTAGTTGACTTTGACTTTTTGTTGTAATTTATAAGAGTTCATTTTAAAAATTTAACTAGTACTCAGAGGACATTAATTTTCTCCAAAATGTTCTTGTATTTGATATATTGCCTTGTATTTTTCAACTACACAAATTTGACGTGAAAATGTTTACACATTTACGTAATATACGCTAACAGTATCTTTTGGATTTAGTTCGTTATTTCGAGCAAAAATCCATTGCATAGACTACTTTTTTGGTGCTAGGGATTTTCCTTGTTTTGTTTAATTTTTAGCAGTAATCCAGGTTACTCATTCTAAAAATTTAGCTCGTATTGAATGCATTATAATGCTTTAGATGCTATTATTCCATGCTTTTCAAATCAGCTCCATAGAAGCCATCACATTATCTGTTGTGCTTTAACAGTTCATCATGTTTTCTCAGAAGATCAGATAGTATCTCTTACATCATAGGGGGTGACACATAATGTACTTGGGAAGACATTTTGTAGAGAATTTTCGACCTTTGGATGGATTATCAAGATTTGCCTTTGTCTCAAGCAACCATGGAAAGTGATGAAACAAGCAACACTCCTTCAGATGATATCAGTAGTCTGCAAAGTGCTCGGCCTTTACATGGGTAATTTTCAAAGACTGCATCATCTCATCTCTTGTTTCATTTTTTTTGGGTTTCATTTTGTGCTTTTATAATTTCCTTATTGAGATTTTCTTCTAATTTACACAAATCCTTTATCCGGTTGTTCATTCATGTCACATAAGATGAAAATGATGTTGATCTGAGATCAAGTTGGATTTGGTTAAGTCACATTGGTTTCTTTGACTTATCCTAGGTAGTTAGAAATCAGAGATGCATCGGAAAAAAAAGTAGGTGAGGATGGAGGAGAAGAAGCAGTAATAAGATTGTTGGAGTACCTCTGTAACATATTGGAAGATATAATATAATATCTATGATTTTCAATGACAAAAATAGCTGTCTAATGCTCAAACCGTTAGTCTGCCTGGTGCATCCCCGTCAGTAGTACATGGACAAGAATATATAAGGTCTGTTCAGGTTTAGTCAAGTTACATTGGATTCTTTAGCTTTTAATACGTAGCTAGTAGTTATAAATATACAAACTGCACGAAAACAAGTAGAAAAAAGGGGAACAGAAGAAAAGAAATAATGAAAAGTTTTCCGTGTCACACCAATAGCAAATGTGATATAAGTTCTTAATGTTCAATTTATGGAACTACATATAGTAATCTCTTTCTTTTCCACAGTATGGCCCCATGTCCACCTATCCTTACTTTAAGGATCAAATTAACTTTGTTCTGTACTTTCCATGGGAATGAATTGAATTGAAAGTTATACTTGATTGTGAGATTTGAGAGGACTATCATGTTCACATCATTTGAGTTATCATTTTGAACTTCCCAAAAGCTTCGGATTTTTTATTAGTCCTGCTAATGTTTCAGGAGGACGAGTGGTCCTAAGAGACGTTCCAGTCACTGGACTCCCGAAGAGGTAAGCAGGCGTTTCCTAATGATCTAGAAAAATGTGCATGAGTTTCAGGGTTTTCTTTTGGTTTTATGTTCTTTTGATTTTTTTTTGGGTTAATTGGGGACTTGTTTTTACCCCCACCTTTATATGTGTAATGTTATATGTTATGTTAAAGATTCAAATAATCTAGCTCTATCTGCTTTGGGGAGGGTGGTGATGCATTCCTAGTTAACATGGCATGAACGCTGTTAGCCAATTAAAACTATTGTCTGTGCCTTCGAGGAGAAGACACTTAATTATGCTTCAAATTGAAGTTCGGAATTTTTCTTGCATAAAATGATTTATGTGATGGATTAGTCTACAAATCTATTGCAATTTTAATCCGTTTGTTTCATAGTTGTAATAGCATTTAAGTTTGTATGGGAACTGTTTCACTGACAAGGCTTATTGGGTCATTTTTAGTTCTTTTCTGCCTTCCATTAGTGATCTCAATCAAACATGTTGGAAAATGCTTGGGCTAGTAACTGGAAAGTCATGGATTTAGTAATGTTTTTTTAATGTAATACTTCTGGTTTTCACTTCTCAAACCCAAGTCTGAACTCTTCATTCTTTTGATAGTTTCTCTATAAATTTTAATGTGGTGAAGTACTTATCAGAGACAATGCAATATTATACATTTACATTTTAAATCTTTTATGTTGTTCTGAGTGTAAACTTCTTATCTCCTTACAGGATGAAATCTTGCGCCAAGCTGTCCAACAGTTTAAGGGGAAAAGCTGGAAAAAAATTGGTAAAAACATTGTTCCTCTTTAAACCTAGTATGTCTTACACTCTAAGAGGGGTGTATTGCTCATACTTCTAGAGGGACTAATACTTGTATGATTCTTGTTATGTTTATTTAATTCTTCGATATATATAACCAAAATTCTCCCAGAATTGCTTGTAAAGAGAAAAGCTGGTCATAGTTCTAGAGTGAAATAGTGATTTTTCATTTGATTTGTCTATGTTTCTTTTTTCTACTTCCCAAAAGTATATTTCTCTTTCTTTTCTGTAAGGATCATCCCAAAAACAATGCCTCCTTTCCTGAAACCATCTTTGCTTTGGAGGATTTCCATTTTTACAATACTTTTTAAACATAAATTTAACTTGAAGCTTCCGTATTTTTTCTTCCATTTGACATGCAATTATACATTTTCTATGCTCATCTTAATATTTGTAACTGTCAAAATTTGACATTTGCTTGATGCAGTAAAAGTTGTGGGTTGGAAACCAATAGCTTATAAGACTATGGTGCTATCAGCTCCTGCAACAATTATTCATTGCTAACTTTCCCTATTCGTTCTACTCATTTAGCTAGTCATACTTTTCATTATCGTTATTAGAAAAGTGTTGCAGGGGTATCTCTCCTGACACCATATACGGATGAAGTTACTGAATAGGGCTAGAACATGCTACTCTTGTGGAGAAATATTTTTTCTGGATGAAGTGTTTTTTCAAGGCATTAAAGTCTTCCTTCTAGTACTTGTATGATTCGTTTGAATTGGTTAACCTACAACTGAAGTTGAAGAGTTTTGTCACATCCAACGATTACAGCAGAAATCTATTTGACAAACACCCGCCCAACTATTAAAGATGATAAATGTTAAGTGCTTACCAAATCTTAAGTTTAACTTGCAGCGGAATGTTTTAAGGATCGGTCAGATGTTCAATGCTTGCATAGGTGGCAGAAAGTTCTTGATCCCGAACTTGTCAAAGGTTCATGGTCTAAGGAGGTAAAAACGTGTATTCCTATTGGCCTGTTTGAATCATATCTTAGTACTCCTTTTGTCCCTTTTAATATGGCACTGTAGTATTTGCAAAGTTAAGCTGAGATTTTTCTTAAGTCATTTCCTAAATATTTTAATTTTAATTATAGAAAATGACGATTCGTATTACTTTTCACGTAGTTTCCAAATGCATAAGTTTTATTTTCAGAAAATGTGAAATCATTGTCAGAATTGAGAATGATAATCAGATGTTTTGACCATTGTTATCCACAAACTATCATTGTTTTTTAGGCAGAGGAACTTGTCAGCCATGTCCTTATATTAGCTAATTTAACTCTTTCAACTTACGCGCAGGAAGATGATAAGCTAATCGGATTAGTTAACATACATGGCCCCAAAAAATGGTCCACCATTGCACAAGAGTTAGCAGGACGTATTGGAAAACAATGTCGGGAAAGGTAAGCACACCAATTTTTTGTTCATCTAAGCTAATGAATGTATTTTTTTCTTCTGCTATGACAGAGTTCCAAAGTTCTCAGAATATATTAGGCAAGTGAGATGTCAAAACTTGTGGGGTTCCAACTTCCTAATCTGACATTATGTTCTCACTTACTTCGAATAAGAATTTTTCATTCCTAGCTGCTCTTTTAACATCACAAGCTCACTTTATGCAGCTTTCCTGCAAGGAACTTAGATTTTTCAAGCCTATGCAACTGATATCTTCCTATCTAATCTTATTCACTAACTGGTTAGATGTTGTTCCTCAGCTTATGACTCAACCAGTTTCTTAAAACTTAAAAATAGGCATGCTGACGGCATGAGATGCTAGAGGCAGATAACTACTGCCACTTTCTGTAGAAGAATATTTGTTATTTCATAAATTATCAGGAAGTATAACTTAGTAACATGTATCCTTTGACTCAATAGGAATTTTGTGGTGTCACATTTCTTCTAGTTCCTTTGATTCATTAACATTGAGGTTGCAAATCACTCCTGAAAATTCATCCCCTTTATATGACTAAGAATGTTATAATGATTATTATGAGTGATCTTTTCAGATGGCACAATCATCTGAATCCTGCTATTAATAAAGAAGCTTGGACGCAAGAGGAGGAATTGACTCTAATTCGTGCCCACGAAGCTCATGGAAACAAGTGGGCAGAGTTATCAAAATATTTGCCTGGAAGGTAATTTGAGGTGTTAATTTTATGCTGATAAGAGCTTGTTTCCATCCAGACTTTCTTTTGAGTTCTTATTCTCAGTATTCTTTCAAAGTTATAGTTGACATGTGAAAACTATTATGGCTAATTTCAGGTCAGACAATGCAATAAAAAATCACTGGCATAGTTCTGTCAAAAAGAAACGGGACTCATATATAGCATCAGGTTTACTTGCACAGTTCCCTAATGTCAACCATCAGAACCAATCAATCCCTTCTTCTTCTGTGATGTTGCAACAAACTAGTGAAGATGAAAGTGTTCACAAAGAAGGAGCAGAAGTGGAGGAATTTATGGAATGCAGTCAAGATTCAACTCTTGCTGGCTGTCCCCAGTCTGCAAGTGACTTGGGCAACACATTTGTGCATATAAGAGAGAACGGCAGGATGTCGGAGGAAATAATCCCTGAAAAGGACGCAAGCTCTAGCGCAGCACCATGTCCTACGTACTATACCCCAGCTTTTGAGGATGTTTCTTGTTCAATGCTAAAAGTTCCCAGTGAACTTGTGGATTACAACTCCCTTGAGCAGCATACGTTCTCACATGACTGGGGAAATTCCACAGGGAAAGATTGGCAGTTTAATCTGGATGACTTTACGGAGTTTATTCAGGAATCTTCGGGACATTACATGCACTGTTTGAATGGCAATGAAAACCATGATATGGTAACCAATCCATTGCAAAATGCAATGGAGTCTGGAGCAACTTCTAATGCAGGAAATATAGTTGAGGGTCCATATAATCCCAATGAATTGTTCGATGGTAGCAGGATCGAATACCCTGAGGTAGGAATTCCTCAATGCTCTCTGTCCGAAACTGGAGTTAATGGCTGTGGTGAACCTGCAGATTCTTTAATTTACCAATCATCAAACTATCAGATCCCTGAATCAGGAAATATGGCTCCACAAAACTGCAATGATTTAAGTTTTGATGATTTTGAAGCTTCAACCCATCAGCAGTTTTCTGTTCCTTCGCACTTTTCGTCTGAGGATAGATCACTTGTGTTTGGTATTGCTTCAGATCAGTTCCATTATCCTCTGCTTGAGAACCCAGTTCAAGAGTCCTTCCGCAGTAGATGTGATCGTTTTATATGTCCAAGTGAGTTTGGCAGTCCTTCCAATGACAATGGCATAGACAATGCCGTCCTGAAAGATCATCCTGATTATACGAAAGATTCCTCAAGGCTAGAAGAACAGAAAGATGAAGGAGCTCTATGCTATGAGCCTCCTCGCTTTCCAAGCTTGGATACACCCTTCTTGTATTGTGATCTTAAGCAATCTGGTTCAGATACACAGCAAGAGTATAGCCCTCTTGGCATCCGCCAGTTGATGACGACTTCTACGGACTGCTCTACTCCATTAAGGTTGTGGGACTCACCATCAAGAGCTGATAGTCCAGATGTTATATTGAAAAGTGCTGCCAAAACTTTCACTGGGACTCCTTCTATATTAAAGAAGCGACAGCGTCACTTGGTGACGCCTTTATCAGAAAAGAGATGTGAGAAAAAGCTTGAATGTGATTTCAATCAGGAATCATTCTCTAATATGGTTACAGAATTTCCCCGAATAGATGACATGTTTGATGAGTCGGCAAATGAAAAAGCGTCTACTGAAGACAAAGAAAATCTACATCCATCCTCAGAGGATGGAAGAAAGGAGACAGGTGATGGAGTAACTGGACTTTCAAGCATTGGAAATTCAGAGAGGCAATTAGATGGTGGTGGTGCTCACTACCATAAAGAGCTCCATAGTGAATGTGCTGGAGCCAATGATGCAATGGGAAAGGTGAGTTATAATTTGTCATTATATTTTTCTTCTCTGGCTTCACCTCTTTTTGTTTTTGGGTATGGGATGATGTGTGACAGGTAGGACCTCCATTCCAGATTGTATTTTTTGTAAAGAAATATATCCTTACAAGTTTCACAAATGGAATACTAAGTAGGTGCTTGGGCATGATATGGTTGATATTTGAAAAAAAACAAAAGTAGTAGTATTTGGAATTTGCTCTCAGCTGATTTGAACCGTGTGGTTTACAAAATAAACCATTAAACTTAATTGGGCTTAGATACAACTTTTGAGTTCTCATTCCTGTTATCAGGTGAAACAGCCTCCTGGAGTTCTGGTTGAGCTTAGCTCAAATGACATGCTTTTCTCTCCTGATCGTTTCTTCACCAAGCGTGATAGAGCTACAAGTTTAAGTATTAAAGCTTTAGGTAACCAGTATGCTAGACGACTTGAAGCTGCATCATCGAATCAAGCTACTGTTTCATCCTCCTATGTTGTTTGCTCTCCTGACGTACTTGGGAAGCGTCAAAGCGGTGTTGTCATAGCCACATCAATGCAATATACTACATCAACTGCATTGGAGAATACTACCGAAAATTCTGAAAATGTATTTGGTGCTGATACTTCAAACACGTAAGATTACTGCAATGTTTGTTTTGCTTTGCTTTCTATCCTTTTTTTTTGTTACTTATCTCCCACAAATTTGTACCTGTTAGTCCATTTACCTAATGATTGGCTTAAAAGGAGTTTTGCTACACCTTTGTTTCTTATGATCCATTTACCTAATTAATGGTTTACAGCTTTGGAGAGACACCTTTCAAAAGGAGTATTGAATCTCCTTCAGCATGGAAATCTCCATGGTTCATGGATTCTCTTATGTCTAGCCCAAGATATGACACAGGACTTACATTTGAGGTATATACATTATGTGTTCTACTCAGTGACTAGTTATCTTTGTGTTCAGTGCTCCTTTTTTCGTTTTTGTTGATAATGGTGCATTTCTGTGCTCATGTTATATTGCTTTGATTTGTTTGTTTTTCCTTTATTTGGTAGGATTTTGCGTTTCTTATGAGCCCCGGTGACAGAAGCTATGATGCTATTGGGTTAATGAAGCAATTAAATGAGCAGACTGCACCTTCAATTGCAGATGCCCGTCAGATCTTGGGAAGTGAAACTCCAGAAACAATCCTGTTGGGAAGGAATTCCAAGGAACAAAAAGCAGATGAAAATTGTACCCTTCTGCCTTCAAATGCTATGGTATGTCTTGTCCCTATGTCAACATGATTACAAACTTTTTTTGCGAAGTGATCTATCCTTGCACATATTGTTATTTTTAAATACAGCAGCCTTGCAATTTTTTGTTTAAAACATTTTTTTTCGTCATTTCTCTCTAGTCTTTATATCCTATACTAATTTTGGCATGTTTCAAGCAATAACCTTGCAGTTTTCACTTAAAACACCTACTTTTCTCTTTTTGTTTCTACTCTTATGTTGAAAACTGATTGGAAGTAAACTACACTGCTCATTAGAACGAAATAATCGATGCGGCAATATAAATTGTCATTTTTCAAGTAACATCCGTTTTACTTTGGAGTAGAATGTGGAAAAAGACTAGTGCTTTCTGTAAGTTATGGCTTAGGAACATACTTTCTTGTGTAGCCTCACATAGTCTCTAGTATAGTAATAATTCTGTCGAATGTCACTCCGAACTCGTCCAAAGTTTCTCTGTCTCAAATTTACAGAAGCAGAATGACAAAAAGAACCGGAATCTGCTTATCTGGTTATATATATCTTTCCACAGCCATGGTCATTTGTTGATTTTCCTACTGTTGGTTCCTCTGCAGAGTGAGAGACGCACACTTGATTTCAGTGAATGTGGAACACCAGGAAAGGGAAACGAGACGACTACCAAATTTGGCAGCAACGACAGTGTTTCAAGTCCTTCCTCCTACCTGTTGAAATGTTGCAGATAGCAAGTCCCTTTAGGATAGACAAGTTTTCTTCCCTCGAAGGTACTTGTTTGTCGGAACATATTAGATTATATTCATCCATTAAGCGTAATGCTTAATTCCCCTTTGCTAAATGCGGAAGCCAATAGTACATTCCCTCCTCTTTGAGCTTCATTTTGCAGGAAGCATGCTAGTGTAAAAAAGGGGAGAATAGAAAGCTGTGTAGATTCTTTCAGTAAGTTGGTGAGATTATGAGCTTTTGTAGTTCACATGTTGGATTAAGATTGGTGAAGTTCAACTTGTTTGAGACTAAGACGTAGTTGTTATTGTGATTGTCATGTTTCTGATATGTTGAAATAACTACAAAGGAAAAAACTTGTTCGTACTCGTTGGTTGCATTTGCACCAACCAAATGAATGCAAGACATTTGTCTCACATTTGTTTCTCTCCGCCTTGTTGGCTTAACGCGAGTATTTACTTCTCCCTTTCTATATACATTGTTGAATTGAAATCTTTAACACCATCTTGAAATAGTACAACTATGAATATATCCATTACCAAAAAAAGACAGAAGAACAATACAAGCTTGATTATGTTCCACATTTCATAACTTCATATCCTTATTGCTAAATTTTTTTATTGTTACATAGAAGGAAAATAAACTATATAGTAAAGCATATTTGAATAGCTCAAAACTTGATAAGAACCTTCACACAATTTGGTTCTTTCAAGTACTCAAATGCCTTGTTTACATCATTGAATGAAACTTCATGAGTCAATAATTCATCTAGTTTGATCTCCTGCAGAAAATAACCCGGACATCGAGTGAATAGCGAGTCAGTCATAAGCCATTATTGATTGGATAGGGACAGGTACGACCAATCCATTCTAACTAGAAAAATAGAAAAAATTTCATTTTCGTTTTCTTTTTTTGAATATCCTCCTCCCTTGGATTAGTACTAGGATGCATATATCAAAAGTTCAGTGTGAAATTTGAACGTAATATATCTTTCTTTTTTCAAATTCAAAATATTCTTGATTGAGGTTACATGTTAAAACTCATATTCATAATGTCCTCTAACTAATAATCTTACAAATTTGGTGTAGATATATATAAGTTGGATGTTACTCAGACTTTTCAAAAGTGTTATCGGGGGTGTCTTAGATACTTCAAAAGTAAGGTATTTTTAAAAGACCAAACAAGAGTATGACGGTATTTTTAAAAAGTCCGAACAACATATACTGAAATAATGTACCTTGCTAATGCATTTATCAATTATAGATGGAAGATCTGTGTGAGTTCTAATGCCACCATAGATTGATCCTTTGAGTGTTCTACCAAACATGAGTGGGACATAACTCATTTGCCAATCTAACACAAGTCCAGCTCCAAGCACTATCACTGTTCCATAACCCTAATAAATTTTTTCAAGTCACACAAAAAACATAGCTATTTTAATAAAGTAACTACAAAAAATGGGATATAAAAACAATTTTTTTTTGTAAATATTGAAAAGGTAAGTTATACACTATATGGACGTCATACGAAGTAGTGTCATGTGATATAAGACGCAAACAATAAATAGAGATAACATAAAAAATGATGCTGCTTGACTAGTGTGTGTGCACTTGTACATGTAATTATCATAGTAAATATCAAGTAAGCTTGTATACCTACCTCACTTAAGGAAAACAGAAAATTGTGATGGAATATTTATGATAGACGTGACAAATATATTCACTGAGAGAGGGGGTTGATATATTTGGGGGGGGGGGGGGGGGGGGGGGGGGGATTTGTAACGATTTTTGATTTTAGAAATTTATACCATTCTAGAATTACGATATTCATCTTTGACACAAATATTTACTTCTCTCTTTCCATATACTGTTGAATTGAAATCTTTAACACCACCTTAAAATAGTATAACTATAAATTAACCATTACCAAAAAAAGAAGAAGAAGGTAGAGAGCAATACAAACTTGATAACGTAATATGAAGTAGTGTCATGTGATATAAAACACAAAAGGCAAATGGAGATAACATAAAGAATGATGCCGCTCAACTAGTGTGTGTGCTCTTGTACATGTAATTATCATAGTAAATATCGGGTAAGCTCGTATAACTATCTCACTTAAGGAAAACACAAAATTGTGATAGAATATTTATGATTGACGTGATGAATATATTCACTAAGAGGGGGGGGGGGGGGTGGAANNTGGGGGGGGGGGGGGGGGATGAAATGTGATGATTTTGATTTTTTTTAGAAATTTATATCATTCTAGTATTACAATTTCATCTTGGTGGTTTGACACAAGTATTTACTCTTCTCTTTCTACTGTTGAACTGAAATCTTTAACACCACCTTAAAAATAGTATTACTATAAAATATTCTTTACCCAAAAAAAAGGATAGAGAACAATACAAGCTTGATCATGCTATACGAAGTAATGTCATATGATATAAAACGCAAAAAGTAAATAGACAGAGAACAAAAAAAAGTAAATAGATAAAACACAAAAAGTAAATAGATAAAGTAAAAATAGTATTAGTATAAAATATTCTTTACAAAAAAAAGAAGAAGATAGAGAACATGAATACAAGCTTGATCATGCTATACGAAGTAATGTCATATGATATAAAACGTAAAAAGTAAATAGAAATAACATAAAGAATGATGATGTTACTTGAAAAATGTGTGATTTTTGATTTATTTTTTTAGAAATTCATATCATATTACGATATTCGTCTTGTTGGTTTGACACAAGTATTTACTAAACCCTTTCCATATAATGTTGAACTGAAATTTTTAACACCACCTTAAAAATAGTATTACTATGAATTATCCATTCCCAAAAAAAAAGATAGACAACAATACAAGCTTGATCATATTATATGAAGTCATGTCATATGATATAAACGCAAAAAGTAAACATATATAACATAAAGAATGATGATGTTACTTGAAAAATGTGTGATTTTGATTATTTTTTTTAGAAATTCATATCATTCTAATATTACGATATTCGTCTTGTTGGTTTGACACAAGTATTTACTTCTCTCTTTCTATATATTGTTAAATTGAAATCTTTAACACCATCTTAAAAATAATATTACTATGAACTATCCCTTACCAAAAAGAAGAAGAAGATAGAAAACAATACAAGCATGATCATGTTATACGTAGTAATGTCATATGATATAAAACGCAAAAAGCAAATAAAAATAACATAAAAATTGACGATGCTACTTGAAAAATATGTATATATGCTTGTACATATAATTATCAAAGTAAATATTAAATTAGTCGAGATATACTCAAACATACCATTCTAGTTGATTGAATGGCTTCATTGATAGTGAGTTGAGGCACATCTGTACACTCAAAAAAGTAGTCAACACCAAGTCCACCAGTAGCATCTTTAATTAATTCTGAAATTGATTTTTCAGAAATATTTATAAAATCAGTAATTCCATAAATCTTTGCTTTTTCAATTTTCATTTCATGTATATCCATCCCAATTATTTTGGCTGCTTCTTTTTGTCTAGCTCCTTCTACCACCTGTATTTTTAAAGACGAGATTGAAAAGTGATCAGTAAATAATATTTCTATAGCATTAGATAATAGAAAATCAAATCGACTTATAAATAAATTGATATATACATGTAAACTTCATAAATAATTATCACTTTTCAATTTCTGTATATTAAAAAATAATCGTTACTCGTTATACATCATAAACTTTTGAATTTCACTAGTGTGAGGATTTCATGTCCTCAATATTCAATTGTGAAAAATGAAACTTTATAATAATGACTATTTCTTAATTATAAGATTGAAAAGTGATCACTGAATGCTATTTCTATCACATGTACTTACACTCATAATTGAAAAAATGGTCATCATCATAAAATATCAAATTTCATATGTGAAATTTTAGAAAATTTCTATGCAATGATAACTAAACTGAACCGGCCAATAAACAACATTGAATGTACTAATAACATTCACAAAACATGTAACTAACTAATCTTTTGCCTCCATAGTTGAAACTTCAGAAAATTCATATGAATCAATATTTTTTTATTAAAAAATGACCATTAAACGTTAGTTCTATCGAATGTACTTACACCAAGTCCAACACCTCCAAGACCAAGGACAGCAACAGTTGAACCTTTTTCAATGTTAACATCTTTCCATGTTGCTCCAAAACCAGTTGTAAATGCACAACATAAAAAAGGAACATGTTCAATTGGTAACCTAGGATCAACCTTAATAACATAGTTTTCATCAAGAACTATGTACTCTGATAATGTTGAACAACTAACATGGTGATAAATTTTTTGACCATTAATGGACATTCTTGATGTTCCATCCAACAATAATCCACTAAAATTTAAAGGGTATTTATGGCATAAATTGGATCTTTTGGACTTGCAATTGGGACAATCTCCACATTCTCCTAAGAAATGTGGCATCACTATGTCTCCTTCTTTCAAATCTTTTACACTTTCTCCCACACTTTCTATCGCGCTGCGAAAAAAAAAACAAAAAAAAGTTTCATATATAAGAAATATAGACGAAATTAAGTTTAAAAAAATATAATTATTGTTACATCTCTGTTTAGGATAAGAAGTTTCATAGCGGCTAAATACATGAGACTTGAGAGATGTTGTGCATATAAGTAAGCATGTCTTTACACCCTAATGACGTTTTTCAAAGTCGTGCGGACTGAGGCCTAAAACGAACAATATCACTAGCGACTTGAATCGTTAAATTTATGATATTGTCTAAAGTAGCTTTCACACATAATACACCTTGTCTAATTCCACGTCCATCATTTTCTTATTTTCAAAAATGGTAGCAAATACGGAAAATTAGATTCGAAATTTAAACTTTTATGATTCAATCTTCATGAAATTTAGTATTGAAATGATTGTATTTTTAGAATTTTAAGTTCAAATATATATTATTTATTGCAATTTCAATGAACTTTTATATTTTTCTAAATTTAAAAATATATATATGAGAGAAATCAATTATTCTTACCCAACTCCTTCATGTCCAGGAATGCGAGGGAACAAAGGCTGAGAATCATCAACAATAGATCAGATAGTTATTAGCTATGAAATTTATCGCTAAAATTTTTAATTTATAGTTATTGATGATTAAATGAAATTAATAGCGATTTTTAATTATTTCGCGATAAAAAATATAATTTCAAAGAAATTTCCATATATACCTTTGGAAAGCCATTGCAACAAAGAACATCAGTACCACATAAACTAGCATAAATCATTTTAATTCTAACTTCTGTTGATTTTGGTGGATCGACTTCTATTTCTTCTATTTTCAATTCATCTCCAGACTTCCATACTACTGCACCTGCATTTATTTAACGAAATTTCTAACTTCATTATTTGAAATCATTATATTCATGACTTGATCGTCAGACAAGAAAGTTTCTAGTATTTTTTTTATTTAATTCATAATACACATGTAGAGAGAAATTAAAATCTCACCTTTGCATGTAATGACTCTGTGATTGCTTGAATTCATTATGGTGAAGTCGAAAACGAGATATAATAATATGGAGAAGATAAAATTGTTTCAAGCAGTGATTTATAGAAAAAACAACAACATGTAAGTCACGTTATAAAGTTGGAAATTTTATTTTTTGGCATGAAAAAATATGATTTTTTATAAATCACACACATATATATATATTGTATATATATTGGATCATATTATATTTATTTCTATGTTATTAATTATTGGACCACAATAAAGTAAATTCATCTACATATATATCTTAGCTATGTAGATGAATATAGTAAAGGATCCACCTTGGTCTCACATATCTTAGCTATAGTTTTATATTAGTGTCTTAAATTATACTATAGTATAAAATTTTGATATAATTTCTACAAGTGAATTTGTAATATATATATTAATTATACAGTGAACTATTTAATTTCGTCACGAAATGTTACTCAATTATTTAGTATTTGATTTTCAATATAGAATATGGTCAATTGATTTTGTGTTGTTGTGTAATTAATAAATAAGAAATTTGAACTTTAATCTAGTAATTGTTATAATACTACAACATTCTTAATTAGAAGTCGTTAATAATCAAAAAAATCATATATATATATATATATATATTCATAATGTATCGTGTTATACTGTATTGTATTATATAGTACTATATTATTTTAATGAATACAATATTTGGATAACACACATCGTTCTCCGTTGTTTATGTCACACTTCATAATTTGGATGATAAACCTACGAGAAAATTAGGTTATGAGATAAAACTACTATGAAAAAGTAGAGTAAAAAATAAGTTAAAATATAATTTATTAAATAATAAATGAAGACGAAATGAGAATAAGATATTAAGATAATGACGTGATCACACCAAATTAGTCGTTATACAAAGTGAATCTCTTCATCATTACCTAACAATGATTTTAAACGACACCATGGACAACATGTGAATACAATAGTACTATTATTACTGTACTATCATTCATACCCCCCCCCCCCCCACGGATCTCAAATCATCCATTTATGAGCTTCAAGCCTTGCAAGCTTTCGAAGTCTTGCATTCATTTCTGTCTCATTTTCAGGTAGACCTCCCCCCACCCCCACAATGGCGTAGGCACATGTATGCCAGGGTGTCCAATTGGACACCTTTCGTTGGAAAAAAATATTGCATATACAAGTAAAAGTATATACGAAGTGATTAAATAACATATTTTGGACACCCTTGACATAATAGGTTGTTATATAGCCTAGTGGTTTTAAGATGTCTTGAATGTATGTTTCGACATCTTTAATGAGTCAGTGCTCACGTGTTCAAATCTCACATGGAACAATATTTTCCCCTTTTTAAAAAGAACTTTTGTTATTTAATTTTTGACCCTCTTCTTGAAATTCCTGCCTCCGCCACTACCCAAAAAAAAAAAAACCCCAATCTTAATGTGATATAAACACTTGGAGGGAGGGAGTCTATATATATCTTCTTCTGTTTTTATGCACAGGATATTATAATAAATAATAATTAATATGTGTTAGTGTTATTACTTATCGTAAAATATGGAAAAATAATTAGACAAAATATGATATAATTGTAATATATCAAGGATATGCATGATTTTAGATATGAAAGTATCCGATCGATAGAAGATTAGTCAGAAAAAAAACATTAGAGGAAAATATAATTGAAAGGGTAAGACATGTAAATCTCGATATTCATGTCAATTCAATATTTTCTTCACACAAATATTAATTAATTAGTTATCTAAAAATTTTACGTAACCATTTTCGTCACTCAAAGAAATACAAATGATTTGTATTTTAGAGGTTAAATTATTGTGTGAAATAGTTTGTTTTGTCTTTTGTAAATTAGTTGTTGAAGTTTTGTTTTTTCCGTAATAAACAAAAAAAATATAAAATATTCTCGATGAAAAGAGTTCAAGTTTACAATGAAGTTCTGGAGTTTAATTTCAATATTTTCTTCACACAAATATTAATTAATTAATTATCTAAAAAATTTACGTAACCATTTTCGTCACTCAAAGAAATACAAATGATTTGTATTTTTGAGGTTAAATTATTGTGTGAAATAGTTTGTTTTGTCTTTTGTAAATTAGTTGTTGTAGTTTTGTTTTTTCCGTAATAAACAAAAAAAATATAAAATATTCTCGATGAAAAGAGTTCCAAGTTTACAATGAAGATCCGGAGTTTAATTTTAAATATATACAATAAAGTAATTCGTTTATAATAAATATAGTCATATTTTTATTTATATAAAAAATAGTCAAGAATCATGGAAAGTCTACACTGATTATACATTCAAAAAACTAAAATATAGCTTATCTATGAATGAGCTATACACTGACTATATATATGAAACACTCAAAAAATGGAATATAACTTAACTATACATGGAGTGTACGCCAATTATTTATCAAATTAATTTTTTTTCAAATATTTATTCATATAATTAAAGAAGAACAAAAAGGATGAGAAACAACTAAAAGGAAGATTGATTACGAAAAAGGTGATTCCAAAAAAAAATAAAAAATTATTATAATTAATTTTACTTTTTTCTATTCGATCTTGACCTACTCAAAGTTTCCTCTAACATAATCTCAATTTTTTAGCTTTATTTTTTTTTCGATTCTTGATGTGTCATCCAACATTAGATTAGACCTACATGATTTGCAATTTGGTTATTCTCCTGGGTAAAGTCATATTATTTTTTCCTCCAAACAGAAACCATCCTTATTAATGTATGAAAAAAAGTTGGATAGGGGTATTTTTAATTCACATACTATTTTTTTCACGTTGAATATGCATTTCTTGATATAAATAATTTAAAGATTGATTAAAATAATAATATCAACCATAAATTTTATTTACACATATGAAATAAATTATCGATAGATACAACATGGTGGTCTTTCCTCTTCTTCTTTTTTATAGAAAATATAAACTTGTCATTCAATTTTTATATTTGATAAATGTGAAATCGATATGAAATATAAAATTCTCAAATCAAGATTTTTAGAAAATTTGAGATCATTTCATCTCATAATTCGAAATTAATCAAAAGATAAAATCAATTGTTCAAACATTGATTTTAAATTACGAGATGAAATCGTAGGTATAAACACCTACTTAAAATCATTAATTCAAAGCGCTAAATTTTGTGGCAGTTAAATTCTGAAAGAAAAATAATACTCTCTTCATTTTAATTTATTTGATATAATTTGTGCTTCGATAATTACTTATTTTTTAAAAATAAAATTTATATATGTGAAAACTATTTATGACAGGGAATAGTAGTTGTTGGTTGTAAATGATGACACATAGTTGATAATTGTGGCAACGATAACGACAATTGATAATGGTGGAAAATGACGGTAACACTGAATTGAGCCGTTACTTTATTTGTCTCAATTTATATGAGTTAATCTGACTTGACACAAAATTTAATATTTTTTTTTTTTATATTTATGGTTTAAAATGAACGATAGATATTTATGTGGCTAATAATCATTTTATTAAGGTTAAAATAAATATTTTAAATTTAAATTATTACTAAATATATAATTTTTTTAATTTTTTTTTGGATCAACTAAAAAATTATTCTTACATATTTGTAGAATTAGTCAAAATACATGCAGAATCGGACCACAGTTATAAAAATAACAATATTTTTTCTAGAACATATGACCAAGAAAGGACACAGTAAATAACAATTGCAGTCCACTTATTACTATTTTTATGAAAATTTTGTTTTGTTTGGCAAAACCATTTGATTATTTCAAGAAGTTATGATTATTTATGCCACTTTTTTCACACAAAATTTGTAAAATTAGCTAAAGATACAATGGCTTCTTTACCAACTCTCACAAAACCCATCTCAGAAACTTCATTTTTTCTACCAAAATTAAGCAATTTGGAATTTTCAAGATCAAAGATTAGACCTTTAACCAGATCCAATGTTTTCAAGAACTCAACTTTTTCCTCTGGTAAATCTTGATTTTTTTATTTTTTTTTATTTTTAATGATAGTACTAACATGGCTAGCTGTTTGGTGTGGGGCAGATGGACAATATGGTCCAACCTTTGATGTTCCACTTCTTTCTTGCTCAGAGGTTTGGCTTTTCTTTTCTTCAATCTTAAATGTTTGTGGAAAGACTTCATTTTTCCTATCACATGTTGAGTCAGAGCTTGAAAGCTCTCCCTCGATTTGTTTGTCTGGTTTTGATTTGAGGTGGTATTGATTTGTTTGTCTGGTCTTGACTTGACGTAGAGTCGATTTGTTTGTCTGGTTTTAACTTGACGTGGAGTTGATATGTTTGTCTGGTTTTGACTTGACGTGGGATTTAAGAAAGTAAAAAAAGGGCTTTTGAATATTGTGTTTTTAGTTACTAAAGATATGTAGAATATACCAAACTGTATAGTGTGTGGAAATGTGGAAAGTAAGAATTAAAGAGTTGCTGGAAAAGGAAACATATGTTCTTTTTTAAACGGACCAGTGTAATCCCACAGCGTGATGTTTGGGGAGGTTAGAGTGTACAAATACTTTACCTCTACCTCCGAGGTGAGGTAGAATGGATGTTTCCGATGGACACTCGGCTCAAGACAAAAACATTTTAAATAAAGATGTAATGGAAGTATCAGAACAGTTGTATAACAATAATTGAACTGCGCACTAAATAACTGATAGTAACCTAAATTGATGAACAAGAAACTACAAAAAGTAGAACTATGCCTACTAGTAAGTGCGACAAGCCAATACGTTCCTACTTACTCGTGTAGATGCACTCCTTTATTGGGGCTTTAAGTGCAAATAAAGGATGGACTTTAATGAAAAAAGGCGCAAAGGGAGAAAAAAATATAAATATACATTATTAGTCAAAACTAATATATAAGCTTGAATGACGAGTATATGAACAAAGAAATTGAAGAAAAATTACGATGAAGTGAAATACCAATTTCTTAGTGTCGCCTCTTTAGAAGATGCTCATTCACAAGGAAAAGTGTGCCTTAGAACCTTAACGACGACACTGAAGCGCACACTAAGTGAGGTGAAGCGCTCAACACATTTTGAGCCTCGTTTTAGGGATTAAGCACGCCTTTGATGGCACTGGTTTTAAAATAAAAGAAGATTAGCTTTTGTAAATTCAGGTTGCTCAAGGCATTTTCCAAAGGTGGTCTGTTCTGTTCACCCTTTCAACAGTAATTCTTCTGATTTATGGTTGAATTAAGCTGGTTCAAAAGTCAAAAACTAGTAATTTGGGATTTACTCTTGTAGTTTCTTGTCCTTCGAAAACTGTTACTATCTATTGTTTCTTGTACTTTGACTATCATATTGCTATGTTGTAGTACTGTTTTGTTACTATTTGTTGTTTCTTGTACTTCGATTATTTCTTTTTTTGGACTGTTTTTCTTGAGCTAAGGGTCTATGGGAAACAACCTCTCTACCTCTGAGGTAGGGGTAAGGTCTATGTATAATCTGCCCTCCCCAGATCCCACTTTGTGGGACTACACTGGTACGTTGTTGTTGTACATAGTCTACTACTAAAGTTAATGCCATGTGATCAGGTGGTCACGGGTTCGAGCTATGGAAACAACCTCTTGTAGAAATGCAAAGTAAGACTGTACGATAGACCATAGACCCTTGTAGTCCGGTCCTTTCCCGGACCCGTGCATAGCAGGAGCTTAATGCACCTGGCTTCCCTCTTACATCGTCCACTTTGTTGTCTGTCTTGATAAGCTTCATTTCTCTTTCTTAGCACCTTCTTCAGAACAGATTATCCGAAACTTACATGTCCTGTATGATCACAAATCCTGGTTTTCACTAGAAATAAGGAAAGTAATAGGACAAGAAGAAAAAAGATAAACCTGGTTTCTGCATTGTGTAATGCTAAAAGATGATAACCACAAAGTACCTATGAATAATCGATAAATTACCGGGAATACTTCATAGAGCACATAAACCTTGTAGCTGATATCGATAAAGGGGGCTTCTCAAAAGTAAATGATCTTTATTTTCACTGTAAAGGTTATTGAGAGGATGAGAACAAGTCGAGAAGGTCACAACACCAAGCAGCTTTATTTGGCAATGTACTCGAGCGTTTTTGGTGGAATCACAACTGATACAGCTGCCATGGTGATCCCCATGGATGATCACATGGTTCATAGAGGGCATGGTATCTTTGATACTGCTGCCATTATGGATGGGTTAGCATTTCTAACTATAATTTCGGTTCTTTATCTACCAAAGTTTATTTGTTAGATCGAATTTTCATTCCTGTATGTACCACATATTAAGCCTAAAAAGGGCCTATCATTCCTATAGATTTAGTTGCACTTGATTACATTAAACACATATCCAAGTGGCCATGCTCATGTATTTCCTATGATAAAATTTGTCTTCGTATGAATTCATTGCAAAGTTCGACTAGTCAATTTATTATCCTGCAGTGTTTCATAGAAATATGCTGTTTGGGGATTTCAGATTTGTCAACATGTAAATTGTGATGTAAACTCCTCTACATTCGGTGGTATTTCGTACTCGTAAGTTGAGATAGTGAGGTCTGATTTTCGTGCAGATAGAACACACTAAAACTTAGATATCTCTCTAACTTGGCCAAATTTTGTTCAATTAGCTCTTCTAGTTACTCTTGAACCCTTGTCTTTCATTCTATGTTGGGCAAAACCTCCCTTCATAGGATTATGAGCAACTCTAAAGTGTCGAACTAATTATATTTCTCTTACGTTCCATGTTGGGAAAACGTCGATTTATAGTATTAAATTAGATGAACAACTCTTAAGTTGTAATCTACATGACTGTGAACAAGAATGAGAAGCTAAAAGATAGTTGAGATTCTTGGACTTTGCTTTATTTGTCTTATTTCTTATCTACCATCAGATACCTTTATGAGTTGGACCAACACCTTGATCGTTTCCTGGGATCTGCAACCATGGCCAAAATACAAATTCCTTTCGATAGGGAAAGCATTAGACGGATTCTCATCCATACAGTAAGTGTTTCCAAGTGCAGAGAAGGTTCTTTAAGATACTGGCTTTCGGCAGGACCTGGTGATTTTCAACTATCTTCATCCGGCTGTCACCAAGCAACTCTGTATGCCATTGTAATTAAAGATCAATCACCTCCTGACCACAGGGGCATTAGAGTTGTAACGTCATCCATCCCGATTAAACCCCCACAGTTTGCTGTCATGAAAAGTGTTAATTATCTTCCGAATGCACTTTCCAAGATGGAAGCAGAAGAAAATGATGCATATGCAGCAATTTGGTTGGATGGCGATGGCTTTGTTGCAGAAGGCCCGAACATGAACGTGGCTTTTGTTACAAAGGAAAAGGACTTTCTGATGCCTTGTTTTGACAAAATTCTCAGTGGCTGTACAGCTAAAAGAGTTGTGGTTCTTGCAGAAAATCTAGTAAAGGAAGGTAAACTTCGGGGTATTAGAGTAGAGAATGTGTCTGTAGAGGACGCGAAAAGAGCAGATGAGATGATGCTAATTGGTAGTGGGGTTCTTGTACGCTCAGTGGTGCAGTGGGATGAAGAAGTCATCGGTAATGGTAAGCATTTCTCTGCTGCCATCGAAACAATATTTATCTATGCACTGTTGCCCCTTGTTCCATTTGCTTTGGTTTCATATGCTTGCTCAAAGTCTGATATTTTAACATTCGAGCACGAAATGGTCTTTTCTTGATTAATAGATCCAACGTAAGTACTGCTCGACAAACTAAGACTAGATAGTTCATCATGGGTGTTCAACTGACCACCCTTAACTGCATGTGGCTACGGGACAGACAGTAGATACCAACATATGTTCACTCTTTCTAAACACAAGTCCTATCTAAACCTTGTTCTGTTGGAGCTAGTTTTCATATAATTATGCAAGGGTGACATAAATTTACATCGTTCGAGACGTTACAAATGAAATTTTGGCTTCTTTACTTGATAGTATTCTGATCTCCTTTCTGTTTCTTCCTCCTCCTTAATGTAGGTAGAGAAGGTCCTGTGACACAAGCTCTGCTAAATCTTCTCTTGGAGGATATGAAGTCAGGGCCTCCCACGGTGCGAGTTCCCGTTCCCTATTGATGAGCAGAGGCCGAACTCAGTAGCGTTTGCTCAAACAGTATATTCATAAAAGATTGAATAATCTCACTCATCAAGTCTTATAGGAATTAGGAAAATAAGGTTTCTAATGGCTCTTCATATGAATGAAAGTTGTATTATGGCCAAAGGTCAAAAACTGTTTGATTTTTCTCACATTCCACTCTTGTTTTCTGCATTAGTTAAAAATATGATGTAGATATCAATGAAATGTATAACTTTTACAAATCATAAATATGCATATCAAAACTTACAAATTTTTTTTTAGTAAAAATGTTAAAAGAATACCACCATGATGTGTGGCGGACAGTGACAGAACTAGAATATTCATCGAGGAATGTCAAAATATTTAATTTTGTCACTAGCTAAGATTGAACATAAAACCTTAAGAAAGTTTTGCAATACCTTAACTACTACGCAAATCTTCAACTTGTGTCATTTGACATCAAGATGTCTCAAATATATTTAACTTATTTATAAAATTAAATTTTAACCTATCTATACAATATAATTTTTAAACAAAGGGGTGTTGCTTGACCCCTTCGAGCAAGTGTAGCTCCCCTGGTGACAGGATGGCTAAGATTTCTCTGTTTTTAACTAAAACTCTCAAGTTTGAACTTTAGAAATGAATGGCGAACCTCGTGATTGTGAATAAATGTAAATCTAACTATTTGGGATTTAAATTAACTAAAAACTTATTACTTATAATTTATAGGTATATGAATTTGGTCGAGAAAATGACATAAATAGTCCCTTAACTATATGAGTAAGTCTAAATAGGTCCCTTAACTATACACATAACGGATTTAGTCATTTAACTATTCAAAAACTTATCAGCTTTGGTCCCTTAACTATACACTTACCGGTTTTAATCCCTTAACTATAAACTTACCGATTTTAGTCCTTTAAGTATTCAAAAACTTATCAAGTTTGGTCTTTGTCCATTTTTTACTAATACAAATAGCTTTGATTTATATTAACATAATCCGTGCCTCGAGAAATTAAATCTTTTAGCAACTTTTTATGTTGTTTCTCTCTCTCCGCTACTTTTTCTTCAAATTAACCTTATGCGAAGAACCTTAACCTCAACGATTTAAAATAAAATTCACGAGGAAAGAAAATATAAGTCATAGTTTTATTCAATAGAGAATAAAATGAAGCATTTTTATTGCTACTAATGACTTCAATATGTTAAATTTTATTATAAAAAGAAAAAAAAATTATTACGTGTTAAATCCAAATGTTATACTCCAACAACTTCATTGAACATTTTTTTTTTTAATTTTTCATAAATTGAAATTTATAAAATGGTAGATTTGTAATTTTTTTAATTTTTTTAAATAGATCAATTTTATTATTCTATTCATTTTATTTTACATAAATAAATTTGAGTAAATTAAATAAAATCCCCACTGATTAGCATATTCAAGTGCTTAATTTTATCCTCCATTGAATAAAATTAGAACTTATATCTTCTTTCCTCATTAATTTTATTTTGAATGACGTTATTGTTCTTTTCATAAGAGTAGTTTGAAGTAAAAAGGACGAGGATAGAGAAACAACTTAAAAAATGGGTTAAAAAATTAATTTCACAAAGATTTTGGTTAATATAAATCTAAGCTATTTGTATTAAAAAAATTGGACAAAGACCAAACCTGATAAGTTTTTGAATACTCAAAGGACTAAAATTAATAAGTTTATAGTTAAGGGACTAAAATCGGTAAGCGTATAGTTAAGGGACTAAAGTTGTTAAATTTTCGAATAGTTAAATGACTAAATCCATTAAGTGTATAGTTAATGGACCATTTTAAACCTACTCCTATAATTATTATAGGGACTATGTCATTTTCTCGAATTTAATAGGAGCCGATAAAACATAAATCTTTTTAAAATACAATACACGTGTTCACTTCCCATTGGTTAGATTTTTTATTTTATTCTTGCTTATGAAAAAAAATAAAAAATTATTATGATCATAATAGAACATAAGAAAAATGCAATCTATAGAGAGAGAGAAAGAGAGAATCATATGATTTGAGACGATTATTTGATTCGTTTTTTCGGAATCTCGCCGGTGATTTTTTTGACGCCGGAGATTTCGAGTTCGCCGGCGATCAATTTATTGTTTGATCGGTGACGGATTTTTTTCTGGCGGTAATAGGATGGTGAATTTTTTGGTGGAACGAGCGACGAGCGATATGCTCATGGGTCCTGATTGGGCGATGAATGTCGAGATCTGCGATATATGCAGTCGCGATCCAGCGTATGCTTCTCCATTTTCCTTTTTATTCTTTCCCCTTTTGCATGTTTTTTTTTTTTGAATATTTGTGATAAAGCTGTAAATTTCAGTAGTAGTATCTGGTTAGCTTCTGGAATCTGTATGTCAATTTTAGTTTAGAAAAGTATTTTTTCTCCTCTGTTTTAGCATGTAGAATTTTGCTTTTATCTTTTTTTGATTATGAGCTGAATTTTGTGAATATTTGTAAGTGAAGAAGTTGTATGATTTCTGTAGTAATTAGTAGAGATTTAGATGCCAGTGTTGCAATATGTGTGAGATTTAAAGACCTTTTAGTTTTATAAGAAATTATCTTTTCTCTATTTTTGTTATCTGAGATTTTGCTATTGCCTATTTGATTTAGAAGTATGATTTGGCTTTCTGTTTAGTTTGTTTGTAATTGAAAAGTTTGAACTTTTGATAGTAGTAGGTTTTAGTTAGATAGGACTATACTAGTGTAGAATTAAGTGCACCTTTAACCCTTCGGGGTGGCCCAGTGGTTTGGGCTTGGGACTTCCATGTTGGAGGTCTCAAGTTCGAAACCCCTTGCCAGCAAAAACAAGGGGTTTGCCTTCTGGGTCAAGCTCGTCGCACCGGGATTGCCTAGTGCGGGTTACCTCTCCTATGTGGTTTGTGAGCTATTGCATAGGAGAGGGGGGTTTTTACCCTGTGCGCACCCAAGGGTAGCGGTTGCGGGTTTCCCTTGTCATAAAAAAATAAATTAATTAATTTTACCTTTAGTTTTCGAAAAAAGTAACTTCTTTTCTTTTCTCTTTCTCTATTTTTGTTTGTAAATTTTGTTGTTTATTATTTCGTTTTGGTGAGTTGTTTTGAACGTTTGCAAATGTAATTTGTAATTTTTTAACTTACAGCAGAAGCTTGTTGTCAATGTAGTTTTAAGTGTGAGATTTAGAGAACTTCTGGTTTTAGGGAACCCTTAATTAGTCTAACACTTGATCTCAAGGTCGAGAAGAGTCGGGAAGAACAAGATATAAAAACATTCACCTTTTAAAAAAAGAGAGTCTGAAAGAACAAGAGATTTCTCTGTTATCCGAAAAAGAAAAACTTAGCCTACTTTTGATGAAGATGAAACGAAAACCATGAGAGACAAAGATTTGATTCTTGGCAGTAGTAGGTGATTTCTTCTCATTTTCCAAAGTCTAAGTGGACAGAGCCCTTTGGTCTTGTACTTGCAGGAGAATGCACATAATTGGTGAAATAATTGAGATACATGTAAATTAATTTTTTACAAAACCATTAAAAACGGGTGATAAAGAATGTCTTGTAAGAACAATTAGTTGCCGCTTTCGCAAAGGAATGGAGCTGAATAGAGTGGAATGGATACGGTTTATATAGTCAATTCTAGCTAGTTTGAATTGGGGGTGAATTATAGAACCTTGCGAGATTTTTTTGCTAGCATTGGAATGAAGTGACCTCAAAACCGGAATGGATATATAGGATTGATAAAGTTGATCCTACTAATTATGGATTGATGCATTGTTGATTGATTTTCTTTTTTGAGAAAGTTAACTAGTATTACAAACAGAGAAATACACCATTAGTGTACTTCTGAAGTAATTACATCAAAAGTGTAAAGGGACAGACAAAAAAGAGATCTATCACCTATCTCCCTTCAAAACTATCTAAAAATAGGGCTAATATCCCCTGATCCTTCGGTGCAGTATGGATACACCAAAAGTAAAAAGGTCACTTAACAGTTCATTTTTAGGCTTTGGAAGGGAATGCTTTTGTCAAAAAATCTCTGATTTCTCTCCCTCCATATTGTCCACTAGATGTAGGCCGGGACAATCTTTCATATCTCCTTGTGTCTTGAGTGATTTTCATCTCTATTCCAACATGCTAGAACATCTGTAGTATTCCTTGGCATGGATAGTTTCTCAGTCACTTTACAATGCATAGTTGATTGATTGATGGTAATATTATCTTCTTGTGATTATGGGACTGTGCTGGACTATATAGGTTGAGTTCAAAAACTAGGTTTGCATCTTCATATACCACTCCCTTCGTTTCATTTTGTGTGTTAATTTAAGTGAGCCTAATTTTAATAATGCGAAGGTGGTTTTCAAATCTTCTTTTTTTATGGGTGGTGTCTGGGACAGCTTGCATGCACCTCGACTAATTTCATCAAGTACCTGCTACCTCCCACCAACACAGGTGCTGCATAACTCTGGCCACCAAAAGAGTGTCATTAAGAGAATAAAGGTAAAATGAGAATGTTGGAAATAAAGACTACTAAATAAAGAAAGGTGACATTCTTTTTGAAACAGATGAACAAAGAAAATATGTTACATAAACTGAAAGGGAGGGAGTATTACACTTGAGGTCATTGTTGTGCCATGCCCCGCTCGCTACACACTGTTTTGGTGGGAACTGGAAGATAGGATTTAGAAGGAATCAGAATTCATGAATAAGTTGGTAAAAGTAATTTTTCTTTAAATGAGAAGAAACTAAAAAGGAAATAGCTGAGCTATCATTGCAGCACCTTATTGATACTAATTAACAGTGATGTTATCTGTGTGTGGCTTGAAGAGTCCTAGCTTAATGAGAATTAAGCAAGTGAGTTTTCCTTATTTATTCTTGCTAATGCATAACTTTTAAGTGTGTTTCAGTTTCATGCTTGGTATGACTAGGACAGACAATTTATTGGGTAATATAAGACTGGTTAACCGTGCTGCTTTTCTTTGTGTATCACCTCATGCAGGCAAAATGTGCTTGAACAGTATATGTTTCATTAGAGAGCAGAATGACAAGTCTTAGTGCCTATTTGTTATAAAGTAATAGTTTTACTAATTTGCCACAAGTGGTAGGCAAAAGAAAAGAATCTAAACAAGCTAGTGATTCTCTACAAAAAGCACCCGATGATCAATGCTACATTGAATCTCATAGGTGCAGAAAAAAGTAACAGGAACAAGAAAGACCTCCTAATTCGTGCAAGGAGTTTCTCGTCCTTTCAAAAGTTCTCCTATTTCCTATTCTCCAAATTGTCCAAATAGGCTCTAGAGGAGTACCCTTGGCTGTTCTTCATTTATTTATGTTGCTTTTTATCTTTTCTTTTTATTGTTTTTTTTTTGAGATTGGTAACTGTTTCTATTTCTTTAAATCAGTACAACTACATGGGTTGTACTGAAACCATATTTACATAATGAACTCTAAAGGCACTGTCCTATCCCTATAATGAGTCTAAAACATCAATGATAGAGACAGTGTCATTAGAGTAGATCTGATTACACCAAAAACACAAAGTTAGAATACAATTCAATTTTACTTGTGGCATATTACTCTCCCTATTCTCAAAAACTCTAAGATTTCTCTCTTTCCAGACAGTCCACCAAATAGTAGCAGGAATGACTCTCCAGTTGCTTCTGTTCTTTGCTTGTAATCCTGCTTCTTCCCAACTGCATAAGGCCTCTGCAATTCTACCAGGCATGACCCATGAGATGTTTTTGAGCCTTAAGAATAGACTCCACAATTGGCCAATGACCTTGCACTGGATGAACAAGTGCTTGACTGTTTCTGCAGTTTCCCCACAAAAAAACATCTTGAACACAGTGTAATCCCCCCTCTTCATCAAATTCTCCTGTGCCAACACCACTTCCTTAGCCAGTAACCACACAAAACAGGCCACTTTGTGTGGGATCTTGGCCTTCCAAATGTGTTTCCAGGGCCATTTGGATGCCTGCATAATTGGGTGGTTCAACTTCCTATATGCTGCATTTACTTTAAAAGTCCCAGTACTGTTCCCCAACCACTGCAATCTGTCTTTCCCTATCTCCAAGCCACCAAATTGTTCAATGACGCTGAAGAATTTTGTAACTCTTGGAATTTCCCAATCATTGAGGTGCCTTCTAAATATAATATTTCACCCATGAGGTGTCCATAGTTCAGCTATTGTATTTTGTTGCTGAAGAACCAGAGTATGTATGTCCGGGAAAAGTGTCTCCAGATTTCCTGCTTCATGCGAATCCTCCTTCCAGAATCTAGTTTTAGCACCATCTACCACTTTAATCTTGGTGTTTTGTTTGAATTCATCCCAAAGTGATCGGATGGATTTCCATAAACTAACACCATAGGGAGTGGTAACTTCCTTTGTCATCCAATTGTCACTTTCTTCATATTTTGCTTTTATGACTGAGCCCCATAAATTCTGATCATCGTTGGAGTACCTCCAAAGCCACTTCATTCTCAAAGCATTGCTTTGATTCTTAAGGTTTTTGATCCCTAAACCCCAACTCTCTTATCATTGATCACTTTTTTCCATTTTGACTAAGTGGTACCCCTTCCTTTCCTTGTTTCCTTGCCACAAAAACTTTCTCCCGATGCTATCCAACTTATTAATGACACCTGGAGGAGTAGGAAATAAAGGCATCATATATGTTGGAAGTGCATCAAGCACAAAGTTGATCAAAGTTAGTCTTCCTCCAAGTGAGAGGTACTGAGACTTCCACCTTGCTAGTTTCATCTCACACTTCTCAATCACCCCATTCCAAATTTCCAAAGACGTGGATTTGACCCCTAAAGGCTACCCAAATAAGTAGTTGGAAGAGCACCCACTTCACCACCAAAAATTAACTTCAATTTTTCCATATTTGGCACTTCATTAACTAGATACAAGAAGCTTTTTCTCCAGTTGACTAGGTACGGAGTTTTAGACTTAGTTGCGCGGACTCTTCACTTTTGATGCCGCACCTGTGTCGGATTCTCCAAAAATACACTACATTTGGCGAATCCGACACGCACCCGTTGACATTTTTGAAGAGTCCGAGCAACATAGGTTTTAGAGATTATGGAAGATCTTTGATTCTTGTGGTCTTAAACTAAAGATGTGTATAATGCACCATAATGCCCTTTGAATTTTGCGGTCTTAAACATTCCATGTGAGGTGTTGGAATTAAGAGTTACTAAATATAGAAAATGACATTCTTAGACTAAAAAGAAAAGTAAGACACATAATTTAAATAGCTAAAAAGGAAAGAAAGACATAAATTGGAACAAAGTGAGTATAACACTGTCATGAATAGAGCCTTTCTTTTGGGATTAAAAGTTGTTAAGGAAGAGAAGATAACTCCTCTCCTTTTTTGGTGGTGAAAATATACAAGTAAATAATGGAATTTTATAGTTGTTTGATACCTAGATTCATCATTTATCGGGCTATAATCATCTTGAACATGCAAACTTCACATTTCCTGTGGAAGAAGCTATCTCTGAGGCCATTTCATGTTGGTCTTTTCGTTGAGATGTTTGACCAAAAGGAAACAATGGCGCTGGTGCAGGAAAACAGGGTATATAATTTACTTTTGGCAGATTTTTATTAGTGAAGTGGATCACTAATCATGTGCTTACCTAACAATATATTGCCATCAAGTCTCTCCAGCAAGTCGATCATTTGTGGATGATCTGAACTAATTATATGAGTTTTTTATCTAAGTAAAATTAAGAACTGAGGTTCTTCTAGCCTCAACGTAATCTCCCTTTTTCTTATGTTTTTCAATTTTTAAATAATTGGCATAATCATTGAGGTGTTTGCTTTTGTTTGGACTGAAGATTGGTGAAGGTAGTTCTTATTATTTGCTTAATTTTTGTTCCCCAGGCAAGCGAAAGATGTTGTGAAAGGAATAAAAAAGCGTCTTGGCAGTAGGAGATCAAAAGTCCAGCTACTCGCCCTGACTGTAAGCTTTTGAAAATATTAAATTCCATAATACCTTAACTATTTCTGTCGACACTTGTACCTTGTCAACAAATTAAATCCCACAATTCAATACTTGCTTGAACTGAATGTATTATCAATTCCTTACCCTCCATCTTTTTTGTTGGTTTTCCTTTTCTTTTTTTTTGAATGGGAGTCTTGAGCAAAGATTTCATCTACAGTCATTTTGTACAATTCCTACCTTTTCTCCTTCTTTTTATGTTCACTATTTCTCCTTTACTATTAGCAACAACAGAAATACCATTATACTGGAGGACTATTAAAGTACTGATAGTCCATTATACCATTATGTTACCAATTTCAAAAACTATTAAAGTACTGATATAATATGAAGCAATATGCTCTCAATGCTACTAATAAAACTCTAACAGCATAGAGTATTGTTTTCTCTTCAACATATTGTATCATGGGTGCACCAATTTTCCTATTATTAATTGAAAGTATCCTACTGCTAGATTGTTAATTGTTTTGGTTTATCCAATGTACCGTACTTTCATCTAACTATCTCCTCTGTAATATCTGTTTTCATTTTGATTAAGAGATTCTTAACATACTATTATTTTTAAAAACGTTTTATTATGTGATAATCATTCCTTTTAATTCCGTCCAAAGAGATTGATATCTTCCTGTATTTGGGAACTATTCAATCTTAACATTTGCATTTCAACCTTTCTTTTTTTTTTTTGATTTGCACCGGGTGTCCGAGTCTCTTTGAGCCCCGACTAATCCCGGGGGTGCACAGGCCCTCGGCAAGGAGTTTCCCGCAAGTGCACCACGGTTAATTCAGGTTTTACCCAGTCTGATGGCCCTCAGAAATTGTTTGCACCCAGTGGGTTTCGAACTTGAGACCTTGAAAGGGAGCAAACCCCAAGGCTCAAGTCAATTGCCAGCAGGCCAACCCCTGAGGGTTACCTTTCTGACATAACTTGTTGGAATACCAGTTGATATAAGAGCTGATTTTTAATTTGGAGAGATAAAGATGAAGGAGCCTGTATCTTATCGAAAAATTTGAAGGGACGTGTAGAACTCTTGCCAGATTTAATTGTTTGTTGTAAAATTTTGGTACTTTTGCATATATTTAGCCTGTGTCAAAAGTCTTTGTTTGTTAAAAATAGCGTCACAGAGAATTAGGTGGGAGAAACAGTAAGAACTTTCTGCAAAATATGCATATGCATTAATTGCGGAACTTATTCTAGTCAATTATATGTGTTCAATTGTTACTCTCTCAAGTGACATATGTCAATGCAGTTCTTAGATACAAATTGCCTGTTTATTAGTTACATATCTGCTTAGTACTTTCCTGATATTTCTGGTTGACAAGGCAATCTTCATGAAGAAACTTATTAGAAGAAGAAACTGCATGAAGATATGGATGTTCCAATGGCAACCTTTTTTTTTGGAAATAAAAAAGGAAAAAAAGAAAAGAAAAAAGGATGTCCAAATGGAAACAGCCATTTAAAACTGTATAAGACATTCATATTGTGGTACAGAATATGGTGCTTGGTACAAAGAAAAGCTAGTAGGTCATAAAACATTTTCCCTCTAGCATCTTCTTTCTGTAACTTTTGAACACAGTTTATGCTTTGGTCCACTTAAATTGTAAACTAAAAGAAATTCCCAGCTTAAAGTGTTCTTTTCTCGTATTTGTTTTAATTCCCAAAGTTCTCAGATCAAGTTTTATCTTGTGTCTTTTGTGGCAATCTTTTGTAATCTTTGGTGTCCCCAGAAAAGCTAATCCCCCACAGATATTTTTCTCTACTTGTTTTCATGAAAGAGATGGTTCAACACACAATAAAGTTATACAGAGATGAAACAAAATTGCCGGAGATGAACTTCGAAACCACAACATACCCTGTGAAGATAAACTTCGAACTGTAGAACCAAGAATTTACCATATCAAAGTAAAAAAGGAAGATAAACTTCGAACTGTAGAACCAAGAATTTGGGAAGATATTATGACTCTGTGTTTCAATCAAGGAAATTGAGAACAAATTGAGATTACAAAAGAATTTCCAAGTGGGAGATTTGGTAGAGTGATGGGAACGAGGGATATGTTCGATGAATGGTTTACAAGAAGCTGGCAGTTCCATTCTGGTTAAAGGGTTTCCTTTGGATTGGTCTCCTTTATTTTAGGTTACCTTTTGTAAGAGGTCTCTACTTGAAGCACCCAAAGGCAAGCCTAGATAGCTAGTAGGTAGAGTACCCACCTTGCAATTCAACACTTCTGCCATCTCTCAATATTATCCACTACTTCCATCGGTGTGATCTCACATTTTCTGAGGTTGATCTTAAGGCCTGACACAACCTGGAATCAAATAAAAATAGTCTCAAATGAGCTAGCCGGAACACATCTGCATCACAAAAAACCAACATGTCATCTGCAAATAATGAATGAGTAACTGTCACATTGCTAAGCCCTCTGATAACCGCATCAAAACCCTTCAATAGCCCTCCACTGACCGGCCTATCCATCATATTGCTCAAAACTTCCTTCACCAAGATAAAGAGCATAGGGGATAAATGGTCCCATGTCTCAAGCCCCTCGAGCTCCCAAAGAAGCTACAAAGACTCCCATTCTCCAATACAAAATCTAGCCCTCAAAACTTGATCCATCTCCTCCACTTGTCCCATCATCAACATCATAGAATCCAGAAAAGCCCTATTCCCATGATTGTAAGCTTTCTCAAGATCCAACTTACATAAAATTCCTGGCTCACTTTTTTTCTTTCTGGAATCAACCACTTCATTTGCCACCAAAGCTGCATCCAATATCTGTCTTCCTCACACAAACACATTCTAAGAAGTGGACACCATCTCATCCAGAGCCTTTTTTAGTCTATTAGAAAGCACCTTAGATATAATCTTGTAAATGCTAGACTAATAGGTCTAAAGTCTTTTTATGCTTGTCACACCTTCCTTCTTTGGCACAATAGTAACAAAGTATGCATTAAGACTTCTTTCAAACTCCGCTGTTTCTTGGAGTTCTGCAATGGTTTGTAACAACTCACTTTTGTCTATACTCCAACAGTGTTGGAAAAGAAAAGTCCGGTCCCGAAGCCTTGTCCCTGCACATCTTGTCACCGTTTCTCTCACCTCTTCTTCTTCTATAGCCCTTTCCAACCACTCCCTCATTCCCTCCCCTATTTGACTAAATACTAGCCCCCCAATTTTGTCTCCACTCGACATCTTCCTTAAACAAATCTTCTTAATGCCCTACAATGGCCCCCTTTGCTTCCTCCTCCCCATCAAACACCTCCCCATTAACCTCTAACGACTCAATGAAGTTCCTTATCCTATTTTCTACCGCCACCCTATGAAGAATTTTGTGTTCCAATCCCCCTCCTTCAATACAATACCCTCAATTTTTGCCTCCAACTAGTCTCTTGAGCGGCCACAAAAGCAGCAAGCTCCACCTTTGCCTCCTCCTTCCTAACTCTCTCCTTCTCTTCTAACTCATCCCTTCCACATGCTCAATATGTCCCACCTCATTTATTTGCTCCCTCATTTTAACTTCCATCCTCCCAAACACCTCCTTATTCACTTCCTTACATCTCCTTTTAACATTTTCAACTTGCTAGGAAGTTGGAATGATGGTGTGCCAGTAATTTACCCATTCCACCAAGCATACACTCTATCTTCAAATCATGGAGTTTAGAGCCACATATTCTCGAACCTGAACGAAATCCGTAAGCTTTTCCTTCTACTTCCATCTAGCATAATTGGTGAATGATCTGAGGTCAACCTGAGCAGTTGAACTTGTTACACATCTTGTACCATCTCCTCCCAATCAGTGGACACCGAGAATAATGTTTGGGCATTAACGACAATGCTGAATGAAGTAACGTTGCGTTGGATACTAAAGAAGATATTATGTCTCTATCGTCTTATTTGGAAAGAAAGCAGTAGAGGACATGCCAAATAATGAGAATGACGTAACAAGATCAAAAGATCCTCTTTATTTTATGTATGTTTTGGTGTAAAGAGTCTTCTGTTTTTAGGTAGTTGGGGTTTGTTTGGATGATCGTGGTCGAGCCACAATATCAGATCAAAATGTTCACCTTGGTGTATCTGCAATGAAAAATGTTTGATTAATCTTAAATTAATAAATAAATTGGGTGATTGGATATGTATTGATTTGCTTATATTGCTTCAATTTTGTAAGGGTTTATGATGTGCCTTGAGAATTATGGTATTCTCTTTGCTTGGCTTGCCAAATAGAAAATTGACTTGCCACACGCTTAACCCGAATGTTGTCATTCTTCAGCTTTTGGAAGCAATTGTGAAGAATTGTGGAGACATTGTGCATATGCACGTCGCTGAGAAAGGTCTTCTTCATCAGATGGTGAAAATGGTAAAGAAGAAGGTGATTACAGACTCTGAACCTCCCTTATGTTATTTTGGAATCCTTCCCCTTCATAAAGTACAGGCATCAATCTTGTACTATTTTGCAATTGCAGCCCGACTTTCATGTCAAGGAAAAGATATTAGTTTCGATTGACACTTGGCAAGAAGCTTTTGGAGGACCAAGGGCAAGATACCCTCAATATTATGGAGCCTACCAAGAGTTGTTGGTGAGAGTGAAATGCTGTTATTTTACTCTTCTATTATGTGTTTATTTGAAGTTATTTTTCATCGCTATTAGGGGTTGGTATTATTTGGGTTTGTGACAAGTCACCTGGCTCCAGCCATAGAAGTTCAGTTTCTTAACTTATCACCTAAGCAGAAACTATATAAGCTATAGGGTTTACTTGGAGATTAAAAGTTCTCTCCTTAAGTAAGTTATTCTGGAGCCTTTTATATGAATTGTTTTGTAAAGAGAAGCGAGAACCTATTCAAACAAATCTACTGGTTTATACCAGTTGATGTCGAGTGTTGGTTGCTAAAATTGCAAAACTAAATGCTTGATTGTACTGACTGAATTTATACCAGTGCTTGGAGTTTGTCCATGCCCAGTTGTTATGATTATAATTTCTATATACTTGTTTGACACTTCAATTTTTTTTGAAAGAGGGCTTTGATACCTCAATTTATAGAAAATGTTTTGCAAATGCATTTCTTGACTTTCAGTGCATTGGATCAGTGAAAGTTCTTTGGAGAGTAAGTTGAGCAGTAACAAAATAAGCAATAGGGGCAACTTGGAGGGTAAACATTCTCTTTTCCTGAAGTAAGTTATTCGGACCTTATATGAATCACCATGAAGAGAACCAAGTACCTGTCCAACCAATAGTAATTAAATATACCTATTGATAATTGGTTGCTAAATTGCCAAACCAAATGCTTGGTTTTACTTGCTGAACTTAGATTTTGTCCATGCCCATTGCTATGATATGTACTTTCTATATGCTTGTTTGACACCTCACTTCATAGAAATGTTTTGAAATGTATTGCTTGACTTTCAGCGCCTTGGAGCAGTATTCCCTCAGAGAACACCACTTGCGCTCCCACCTCCCCAAACACATCCACTGTCATCTGATCCACGTAATCTTCAGAAACCTGAATCTGGAGAGGATGCAGCAGAGTCTTCAGCAGATGCTGAGTATCCCACCTTGAGGTGACTGTTTTACTTTTAATATTATCAGGTCGTTTGTGTATACTGAGGAATTTCCAACATTCTTTCTGTTTCTTCAATCTGGTTACCCAGCTGTCAGCATTCAACATGTGTAGCTAGTTTAGTTGGTGAGAAAAATATGAGAATGGAGGATCAGCATAGGAAAATGCTCTTGTTGTCCTTGCATTCACTTGTTTGATTAGTAGTTTATAATGCATATCTTGACAGTTTCTCTGGAAAAAACACAATTTCAGAATTTATTACTGTCTAGCTTCTGGAAAGTTTGAGCTTACGGGAGGTTTAGGACTACATTAATTTCTTCAATTATTGCTAATACTACTTTTTCCCTCAAAAGGTGATTAAAATCAAATAGCCTCTGAGTTTGATTGCTAGTAAATCATCGGTCTTCCTAGCATGCAATGTCCATTGAATTGCGACCTGTATTATTAGATCTTGATTTGAGTGCTTGTTAGTTCTATGAAAAAAGGACAAATATACCCCCGAACTATCGTAAATGGTATGCAGATACCCTCCGTCATACTATTGGGGCATTGAG
>NW_006238943.1:1675467-1684143 GCF_000226075.1 Solanum tuberosum | reverse complement strand
GAACTATCGTAAATGGTATGCAGATACCCTCCGTCATACTATTGGGGCATTGAGGCCCCTGCCGTCTAAAAACTAGAGCATATATGCCCTTCATTCTAACGGAAGACTAAATAGGGACACGTGGCGCAATCTTATCTGTCGATCCGATAATTAATCGGCGGATAAGATTATGACACGTGTATGTCCGTTAGTATAAAGGGTATATATGCTCTAGTTTTTGGACGGCAGGGGCACCAATGTCCCAAAAGTATGACGAAGGGTATCTGCATACCATTTACGATAGTTCGGGGGTATATTTGTCCTTTTTCCCATATTTTTAAGAACCAAAAAAGGGTAAAACTAGACTTAGACAGGTTTGAGATGTACAATTAAAACCTGACGATTTGATTACTATTTCCAATTTCATGAGTTTTTCTCTTAGGTTTTTTGTTGTCATCCAATTATGTTACAAACTGTAAGAACAATTTACTTCATAAACAAGTGTGAACAAAATAAACCATAAGGATAACATATGCATGTTTATTACTTTTGTTTTTCTGCCACTCGTGAAAATGTGCTATGTGTGGATTTAAAAAATGGATTTCTATGGGAAATCTCTTTTTTGAGTTCATTTATGAATTTCCTTAAGAAGCTGAAAGCAGTATAATTAGACTTCAGGTTTAAGATGATAACAACCTAGTGATCCTACTACCATTTCACATTTTATGAGTTTTTCTCTTAGGTTTCTTGTTGGTATCCAGTTGTATTACAATTACAAATGGTCAGAAAAATTTACGTCATAAACAAGTATGAATAACAATACACTATAAAGATAATGTATGCATGTTTATTGCTATGCTAATTAATTTTCTTTGATTCCTTTTTGCATGTTTCTATTGTTAGCTTGACGGAGATCCAGAATGCACGTGGTATTATGGATGTCCTTGCTGAAATGCTGAATGCATTAGGTCCTGAAAACAAAGAGGTAAAGTCCATATGCATAATATGTCTAAAGGGATATGGTCCCTCGCTAGTGTATTGAAGTATTGAGACCAAATATTTTGATTCAACAAGTTAGATGTTTAAAATTAGATGCTAATTGGACTATTGGAACAGAAAAAAATTGAAACAAGGGATTGTTCCTTCTAAGATATTTTCATTCTTGCTCAGTTTACTTTTATTGAATTATGTCTTTCTTTATTTGATGCAATATATTTGCATGTGGGGTTACAGGGACTCAGACAAGATGTGATTGTTGATTTGGTGGAACAATGCCGTACCTACAAACAGAGATTGGTACACCTTGTGAACTCGACTACGTAAGGCCTTGTCTTACTTGACCATTTCTCGTGACGTTTTTCTAGATATCTTGATGTGCTTCTTTTTCTTCTTGATATGCTTCTTATTTCTGAAATTAACCTTAAACTCCTGTAATTACAGAATGCTTCTATTTCTAGTCTAAGGGTCAATCTAAATATTTATTTGAAAGCTGAAGCTTCTTACATGTTTCACCCGGGATTGTTCTGAGCTAGATATAAAAGTTGAAGGCTAAATATTCTTTCTCCATCTATTGTTGTTAAATGTACTGTAAAATTCAAGTAATTTGAGTTAACCTTTTCTCTCAGATGGGTCATTAACTTCTTGTAAATTGCAGAGAATAGCCATATTACTATAAAATATTGAACTTTAAAAATTTTTGAATTTAAGATGGACGTTTTATCTGTCATCTATCTTCTCCCATCTTTGTCACGCACCACATATGTGGTTCCTGTGAACCTTACATTTACCTGATCCAGGGATGAGTCACTGCTATGCCAAGGACTAGCACTGAATGATGACTTACAGCGTTTATTGGCCAAACATGAAGCTATTTCATCGGGAACTTCTGCTAAAGGGGAAACATCAAAATCTGAACCTTCCCGATCCCTTGTAGATGTTGATAGTCCTCTTATTGATACTGGAACCAGCAACAAGTCAGACCAAGGGTACTTAAATTCTTTCTTATTTCTTCTTACCAATCTAATGTACACTTTTTTTTAGCCTTTTCTTAATAACTTGACTTTTGAAATGGGCTTTGCCCGTATTAAATTTTTTTTTTTAAAAGACTTTTAAGATGATGTATTGGTTTCAAGAAGGATCTGAGAAATTTGGATATCAGATTCTCATACCTAAAATCAGTTGACATGAATTCCCTAGATTATCGAATATTTGTCGGACAGTTAATATTTCTTACAAAAATAAATAAATCTCTACCTCTCTACCTTACCTTAGAGGTAGAGAAGCTGTTTCTGATAGACCCTCAACTCAAGGGTCTGCGTACACTCTACCCTCCCCAGACCCCACTTTGTAGGATTGTACTGGGTACATTATTGTTGTTGCTTAAACATGTATGTTGTGCTATCCAGATCTGCATCAAGTGCTTTAGGACTTCCTGCTCCTCCATCGGCTAATGGTCAATCAACAACTCCAACAGAAGTTGTCCCTATGATAGATCTTCTGAGTGGAATTGACTTTGGCTCACCAACAGCTGAGAATGCTCTTGCGCTTGTTCCTGTTGGAGAACCTCAGCCAGCAAGTCCTTCACATCAGAATGCCCTTGCTATTTTCGACATGTTTGCACAGCCAAGCACCACACCCTCTACAAATTCAGTTGGTCAGGCACATCCTTCATCCCCTCAAGTTCAGCAGCAACAGAATTTTTATCCTGTACAGCCATCTTTGTACCCAAATGGAAGTGTTCCTGGTAGGAGCTACGCTCAAGGCTCCACTCCTGCCTGGAACGAACAGATGTCACAGCAACAACAGCCTGCTTCTCCAGTCTACGGTGATTCCTATTTTATCCTGCATGCTTTCCACTTGTATTACAGTATTAAGGACCTGCTAAAAAACAAAAATGAAGTATCTTGGAAATATGCCTGTTGTGTACCTTGGTAATCTGTGCTTGTGGGATGAATACTACTGCCTGGTGGATTAGTCGAGGTGCACGTAAGCTAGCCCAACAAGCCAACACGACCGATTTAAAAAGAATATGTATGTTGTCTTGAAGCCTTGTTTGAATTTTGTCCTTTTGAGCTTTGTCTGCCTGGTTCATTTAGAGACCTAGTAGATAGAAGTCGCATTAGGGTAGACATTAAGAATATATGCTTCTTAACTCTTAATTGCTTAATGTTTAAAACCCTTTATAAAGTTTCAAGACCCTCTCCTTGTCCAATTTCTGTGGTGCTATGAATTGCTCATGTTTTAAGACCCTTTCTCATTCTGCTCATTCAATTTCTGAATAGGAACTCAAAGCACTAATCCTTTTGCCCTTCCTCCGTGGGAAACTGAGGCAGAAGACGACCAAATAATGAGCAGCCCTCATGCTCAGCCTGTGCTAAATAATCCGTCGATGCCAGGTAGCTCACAATCTCTAGCAATGCTCAATAACCAGGTGATGCCTGGTAGTTCACATGCTATGTCAATGCAAAATAATCAGCTTGTATCAGCCAATGGCCAGCAACTAGCCAGCGGTACATACCTCCACGGCATGTATGCTTCGCCAAACACTGCTGGACAGCCTGGTATGATGAACAATCAGATGGAGGGCTTGCATCCTCAACAACAATTCCAAGGTGGACAGCCAGGTATGATGAACAATCAGGCCATGCAAAGCAATCAGATGGAACGCTTGCATCCTCAACAACAATTCCAAGGTGGACAACCTGCGGGTTTGTATCCACAACAAATGCCACCTGGACAAATGGCTTATATGTATTCCCAGCAAATGTATGGCAACCAAATGGCGAGCTATGGTTATGGTAATGCTCAACAACAAAATACTCAATTCCTAAACCAAGGAATGTCTGGGCTCTCTATGAGGGACAATGGTGTCCACAACAGCTCTTATCAAGTTCCCACTCCTTTGTATGTGCCACCCGGAAAGCCCTCAAAGCCACAAGACAAATTGTTCGGGGACCTAGTTGACCTTTCAAAGTTCAAATCAACCAATGGTGCTCCCGGGAGTGCTGGTAGCACGTGACAATGACTAATTTTGCACCCTCTAGCGTTCTATTTGATTCTTAAGCTTCTGTTGCCTATTCTTCATTTTCAAATTTACACATCCATATGCATTTGATGGTTCTTCACGAGATGATGAGAGTTGTGTACATTTCTTGTAGAGAGAATAACTAGATTGGAAAGAAAGAAACTCGAGGAACCTCTCGTTTTTTGCTACATTGAATATGTATAGGATATATTCATTTATTATTTTTTTTGAAGCTTTTTGATCTGTTAAATTCAGTGCATTTCTCATTTGGCTGCAATGAGTTTTCTCTTTTATGTCTCATTTGTATAGTTGAACTTGAACAGATGAACCTACTTCCTGGAGTAATGAATGGTTCAGTTGGTTGAATCAAAGTTGATAGTTTCTTTCAGTAACCTTTTTTCACTAGACATTTGTCAACATGTCATAAAATATTGTATTTTAAGTTACTACCATTTAGTAAAACACCAAGAAGCAATTGATTTAAGATATTGGCCAAGATAAAGTGAAAATGTGAAAGAAGCTAATATGCAACAACACCACAAGGTGAAATTCTACGAGTGAGGTTTAAGGAGGATAGGGTGTATGCAGACCTTAACACTACTTCGGCGAGATAGAGATGTTTTTGGCAGTCTCAACTTCACTATAGCAATCAAATTTTTGTTGTTTCTCAAATTCTTGAAATCTGGAATTCAATTTCGAATTTTATGGCCAAACATGTTTTCTAGAGTTCACTGTGAAAAAAAAAACAAAAATTTCATGATCACTGAATGGGTTTGTGAATGGTAGAGTGTATGCAAACCTTATCACTTTCTCGTAGAGGTAGAGATGTTGTTTATGGAAGAGGCAAGACTCGACTATGGCAATCAAATTTTTGTTATTTTTCAAATTCTTGAAAAATCTAGAATTCAATTTTGAATTTTATGGCCAAACATGTTTTCAGAGTCCACATTCGGAAAAAAAAATAAAAATTCATAGTGAAATGGTTTTTCAGAACAAACACAACATAAACCAAATAAAGTAGTCAATTTAATAACTATTTAAAACTTGGAAGACTAACTTTGACATTTCTAAAACCTCACGAGGCCTATATTTCCATCCAAAACTTAAAAGACTGCCGCGGTGAATTTGATACTCATCGGAATCCGTGCCCGACGAACAACAATACTAATTTCTCTTGAAGATTTTCTGTAATTTCTGCAAAAAAAGGTGAAATTTTTTGAGCTTATTCTATATCTACTATGGGAGTTTTTGTAGTTTTTTTTTGTTTTAATTGTGTTAACTATATATACTGTTGTATTTTTTAGGTTCTTCTTAAGCTTTGAAGTGCTAATTGTAGACGAATCAATAAGGATGCAGGTTCGTAACCCTTAAATATCTTCTCTTTTATTACCAAATTTCTGATTAAAGATTTGATTTTTAGATTCTTGTTTCTGTTATTTCTTAGCTTGATCTATAAAAAAAAATTCTTCTTTGTTCTTGATATTTACTACCCATAATTCAATTTTCCATTTTTTGTTTGTTAAATAGGTTTTGGGTTTGTGGGTTTGTGTTCTGTTATCATTTTGCTTGATCTATTAATCTATTCTTGTTTTGCTTATGGTTGATGATCTTGATATTATCCAATTGTTTGTTTGTATTTATTGTAACTAGGTTTTGGGTTTTCGGGTTTAGGTTCTTATGTTTCTTCGTTAATGGCTTTGGACCATAACTGCTATCATTGGTTTTTTCTTTATCATTGGCAAATTGGCAGTTGATTATTGTGGAATGGGAGATTTTGTTAGTGATTTGTTTAATGTATAATAGGATATCGGAGTTTTAGTCGGTGATTTGTTCAATGTGTAATAGGATATCGGAGTTATTGTCGGATAGGATATTGGAGTTTTAGTCAGTGATTAGTTCAATGTATAATAGGATATCGAAGTTTTAGCCAGTGATTAGTTTAATGTATAATAGGATATCGGAGTTTTAGTCAGTGATTAGTTTGATGTATAATAGGATATTGGAGCTTTAATCAGTGATTAGCTTAATGTATAAGAGGATTTAGTTTTTGTGGAATTTGTGGTCATATTGTCATGTTGTTTATGATATAGCTTGGATGGAATTTGGCAGTTAAAAGTGATCAGGTAACTTTTGAGTTGTGGTGAGAATCAGTGATTAGTCAAGTAAGGAATTGTCTTGATGAAGGAGTGTTTATAGGATTCATTAAACATTGGATGCTTTCCGTAATATATATATAGAGTCTCGTACTAGAAAGAGCTGATAGTCCAACGGATTCATAGGTAATATGCTGGGGAAACATTGGGATTTGAGATTTAGGAGTACTCTAGGATGGGAGTTGGGCGAATTTCATAACCTGGTTGAACAGTATGGGCAAAACGCACCGCTCACTACATCCAACTTATGAAAATGTCGAGAGCATAGGGACGGTGTGTTCACTGTTAAATCCTGTTATTGAGAGAGGAATTTACATTTCTGCTCCGCTCTATTTGGGTTCATAGTGTGCTGTGCTCAATAAGGTGTATTTCTTTATATGGTTGGCAGCAAGGGATGTGATATTGATTGTGGAAAACTAAGAAGAGGATCACCTTTGTTAGTCGGGGTTCATGTGCAGATGTGTGGGTGAAGAAAGTGGATCATCTCTTGTTGAATTGTAAGGTGGCTACACTATTGTGCTCGATGGTCCTTAGTTGGTTTGAAAGGCAATGGGTGATGCAGGGGCACAAAAAAAGAGGTGTTGCATTGTTGGACCTTTAAGAGGACGGAAGAGAAGTATTAGCCATTATGTGGGTTATATGGAAAGAGAGAAGTAGGAGCATTTTTTTATAAGTTGGAGAAATAGGAGAGCAGTTGAAGGGGTAGACCAAAATTTTGTAAAATTGCATAGTAGTCTTTTGCTTTCGGTGTACCCATAAGGTCCCAGTTGTATAGAAGATAGGGTTTCTTGTGGAGAACCATATTTTGGTGTAGGTTCTCTACTTTTTGGTATAAGGGGCATCATTAAAAAAATATTTATCTTATAAAAATATGTAACTGTAAGTTTTCATGAGATGAAAAAATACCTTTACAGCTCAAACATTTCGTTATTTTTGTTGGCAAACACTTTTTTTTTTGTAAAAATCCTGGAAGGAAGAGGGAGTGGTATGTGTCATTCCTTGTTGTTACTTGCTTTTAATTGCGCACATTCAATTTCATACTCTGACCAATTATATGGTTTCTTTGGTGCAAACTAGCACCATGCAAGCAAGATAAGTACATATGTAATTACAATAATGTGGCATACAACTTTGACATTAGAATGCATATATGATATACAATTTAAAATCAGATTTTTCACGAGAAGAAGTTAAAAAACAATTGAAAAAGATAGAAGATTAATTTGTCATTCGAATTTATTAAAGGGATGCACTTTTTATTGACCGTGTAAACTAGTTAGAGTAAAGATGTTAGAGTGGAGAAATTAGTACTCTTATGACGTAGGTCACTCCTTTCAACATTTATAGCTGTATCCTAATAAATATTCTATTGTTGTGTACCTTTTGGAACATTTAACCCTGGTTCTCTGATGATGTAGGCTTCAAGGGCAAGGCTTTTCAAGGAGTACAAAGAAGTACAGAGAGAGAAAACAGCTGATCCTGATATTCAATTAGTTTGTGATGATTCTAATATCTTTAAATGGACGGCTCTTGTTAAAGTATTCTCCGCTATAATATGCTCTATTATGTTCAATTTCATGGTTTTCTTCCAACCCCCCCTCCAAAAAGAAGACAAAAAAAGCTTTGGTTAATGATCTAATTGACTGCTCATTCATGGTGTGCACAGGGGCCATCTGAAACTCCTTATGATGGTGGAGTTTTCCAGCTCGCTTTCTCAGTTCCAGAGCAGTATCCATTGCAACCTCCTCAAGTGCGGTTCCTGACCAAAATATTTCACCCAAACGTTCATTTTAAGGTATCTCCTAAATTATCCTTTTGTGTTACTCTTTGGTTTCTTAAATGAAATTAAACTTTGCTTAGAGTCTGATATACTGAAGTGCCGCAAGACAGTAGTGGAAATTGTTATCTGTTTCCTGCTTTGTCCTTCGATAAAGCAAACTATTGTAAATGCTGCTTGTCTCTCTCTCTCTTTATATAAACTTATTGAGCAAAGTTAATTACAACGAAACACTGTTTTCCCGCTCAATTGTTTGGGGCAATGTCAAACCTCTCTCCCACTTCTCTTTCCCTTACCCCCATGCTTCATTGAGACATATTTTAGATTCACGTGCAACGTTAATTTGGCCATTGTATTGTGGAATTAGTTTACCGACTACCAATCAACCAGCCAACCGTCAGCTTCTGAGTCCTCAATGTCCATTACGTTCTATCCTAGGTCAGCACTCAGTGGATTCATCATACTAAGAATGTCAACCTACTGCAACCTTCATGTTTTATAGGCTGGGACCTGCTATACTTTGTGCATAAGTTGAGTTTGAGATGAGCTTTTTTTGTTATAACTGATTAAGTTTGAGATTAGTTGTTTACTATTTGTTGTAAATTGCATTAATTACAATATTATATGCAATGGTAGTACTGAATGTAGGAAGCATGTTCTTTATGTTAAAACTCATGAATTTATGTCATTAGTAATTGTGTGAACTTCTAGTGGAATACCTTTTACATTCCCCCCCCCCCCCC
>NW_006238943.1:1654006-1674929 GCF_000226075.1 Solanum tuberosum | reverse complement strand
ACTCTTTTTTTCCCCCCCCCCCCCCCCCCGCCTTAGTTTTGTACTTGTATATGTAAAGGTTAATCATTTGTTTGACCATTGTAATTATCTGGGCTCCAAAACTAGGACAGGGGGGGGGGGAATTTTCAAATGAGACACGCCAAATCTGTGTCTTTGCTCTCTTTAAATGTTTTAGAACTCGAATTTCAAATGAGACGCACCGAATCTCCCAAATTGTTGTGGAGTTAATTGTTACTCACTAATCAAAAAATGAGTTGTTACTTACTAATCTCTCTTTTCATTTTTCATTCAACTTTTTCTTTTTTCGTACTCAGACCGGAGAGATTTGCCTTGATATTTTGAAGAATGCATGGAGCCCAGCATGGACACTCCAGTCTGTTTGTCGAGCTATAATTGCTTTGATGGCTCATCCTGAAGCTGATAGCCCGCTAAACTGTGACTCAGGTATAATGTGATGTTTTCGGAGGCTGTGTTTTCTTTGATTTGATGATTGCTGATGCATCCATTTTCATTCTGAGCTCTTAGGTCCTCCCCTTGACAATTCCTTGTTAATATTCAAAAAAATATGAGAACATTAGCACCATCTAGGTGTCTCAAAACTTGTATTAGAGATTTAAACCATATTTGCAATGACGTGGATGCCACTAGACGGGGTGTGCAGCGTACAGTAGATCCAATCCAAAGATTGAGAGAGCGAGTGTCGGCAAGGGAGAGAGAAGTGCAAATATGAGTAAGAAAGAAAAATCACTCCTACAGTCGGGAGAATAAAGTTAAGGAAGTAAACTTGATGTTGGCAAAATCTGTTGCGGATGTTTCCTATGGTTTCCAGGTGAGAGAAGAGAACATCACATCAAGTCAATACCAATAAAAAGAGGTGCTTCTAACTAAGCCTTGAATGAACTACATTCTCTTCGATCCCTTTACAGTACCAGTCCTAGAACTCTTTTGAAAATGTTTTCCAGGGCTAAAAGATATTGAAGGACGAGGGGAAAACAAGGTGTGGGGGTGGTATAGGTTTTTGATGTGCTCGAATTTTGTTTAGATTCAAGGTTGATGATAGTGCTTCTTTCCTTACATATTCTCCATCCTCGTCTTCCCTTCTGAGATCGTCAAATAGACTAATTACATCGATTTTTTTCAATCACACAGGCAATCTTCTTCGATCTGGTGATATCAGAGGATACCAGTCAATGGCAAGGATGTACACTAGGCTTGCAGCAATGCCCAAGAAGGGCTAAAAACAATGAGCTACAACCATGTTCCCACAACTTGTAGTAATGGCATTAACACAATTTCAATTCTTAAACATCTGCTTGGTGTTCTGTAGAAGCTTTACAACATCAAAACTATTATGTACTTCTGATACAACTTATCACTTCATTAGTTTTTTTTTTTTTTTTGGTGTGTGTGTGTGTGTTTTTAGTATAAGGTGGAATTGTATAAATCATCTTGATTCTTGTACCTTGCAAAGTTTATTCAAGTTGTCATCAGACTAATTGACATTTTTGTATTAGGTGATTTCTTTTCATTTGCTCAAAGCCTAGTAGACGGAGTTCACAGTATATGTATTACTGGGAGGTAGCAGGTACTTGGTGGAATTAATTCGAGGTGTGCCTCAAGCAAAAAAATGGATTCTTGTCCCTACTACTTGGGTGAACATTAATCCACAAAATAAAAAAAAGAAGCAAAGAAATAAAAGTATGATGGTTTTGTAATATCTAAGTCTGATATTGACATAACCCTAATAAAATACATGTTGACATATGTCTGTTCAAATTAAAACAAAAAAAAAAGGTTTATAATTTATCCATAAAAGGATGATTATTATGAATTTTAATGGATAAGAAATAATTTTATTTTAGTTTTTAATAAAATCCACGTAGCAGCATGTATCTCTCACTTTTATAATTGAAAAATTAGGCTTTTTTTGGTGGCCTCTAAAGCTAAATAGAAAATAATAGCAGCTACTTTAGCAGAAAATGTTCGAACAATCTGATCATTATTAATATTAATAAATCAGTTTTGTAATAAATCAAATAGATTACTATATTACAAGTTTCACCGATAAAATATACATTTAGAATTAAAAATTTCTTTCTTAATTTTGTTTCCAGCTTTCATGAATTAGATGACACTACACCAACTCTAGTGGCAATAATTAACGCAATAGCTTAATTTCCGTTAAAAATATTTTTTTAGTGGCAATAGATTTATTTTCGTTAAAAATATATTTTTAGTGACAATTAACGCTCTTTGTAAATGTGCTTAAAGCCTATAGCAACATTAGAACTAATTAACTGATGTCGGTAACAACTTTAATACTCTTTATTAATGTATATTTATTGACGCTAAAAATTGGCTTTTTGTTACGGTGTGAGATTGACTCGAAAGTAGGTAATTCTCTATATTATTGACGTTGTTGAGATTAAAGAAAATAAAAAACGTAAAAAAAAAACATCCATTACATTAATATGAACCACTAAAATTCTCATGTGAACTCATCGACAAACATATAAAGTTAGGTACGACTTTTTATTTCCCGTCAAAATGATACAATGAGGACCCTATACATATATTTAAAATGTACACGGCTTACTTAAGGCGCGGTGTCGATCGACGATGGGTTCCACCAAATTCTCATGCATAATAAAAATGGTAAATACGTTTGGTTAGTAGTGGAAAGTTGAAATTGTACGTTAGTTAGAAAAGAAATATTCAAAGATGGTATAATTTTATATTGTTGAAATTAACTTGAAAAATATATATTGCATGATTTTTTTAGTTACCTATTATATAGTTTCCAAATTTAGTTTATGATCACGTGCAATATAATTTTTGCATGTTGATCTACCTATTTTCTATGGTGTACGATTGATCATAATTAATTTGACCTAATTCATGATTATTTTATATTATAACTAAGAGATGTAAAAGAAAATGGTAATTAATTAATTATGTCAAGAAGAAAAATAAGCTTATTTGGATTCTCATTTAAGATCTTTAATTTATTATTTTTTGAATAAAGATTTTGATAGTTTTGTTCTCATCACTATGTTTTACTTTATCTACTGATTATTTTTTCTTTTTAGTTAATTTCAAAATAACAACACACGATATATCTTTTATAAAAAATTAGTAATATAGTCCGTACTATAATAACACTATGTCATCACTTTAAACTATTGGATGATTAATTTAAAGTCATGACAAGAATTTCTTTAGCTTATTTTAGACCTCAAGATGTTCATTTTTCTTGAACTCCGTGTCCGAGTAACTTTTTTTTTTCTTCTTTTTTTAGATAAAATATTGAATGTTAGCAATTATATTGATTGGTGAGAAAAGCTTTGTTCTAAAAAGTTCTATTGATATTGAAATAACAATTGAATCAGATGGAGTATAGTTACGTTACGATCCTGATAAAATTTTGTTCTTTGGTCCCACCCGATGTCGCGTTACATTCTAGGTTAAGATTTGATTAAATCTGAATTTGTATTTCAAATGTGATGTTTCGATCAACATATCGTAGCTCCTTAATTAATTAAAAGAATAGTAGTCTTGTTTTTCATACATCATTGGTTTTTTTTGTCCAGAGTAAAAGAATAGTACTCCTATACATCATTAGTGATTGGGACCTTTTTTAGGGGTCTTGTAATACTCCTTCCGTTCACTTTATACTTGTTATATTTGCACTTGATGAGTTTATTTAAGAAAATAATAATTGATATAACTATTTGATAACAATCTTTTATTTTTGAATTTAAATAGTGTAAAAATGGAATGTAAGTAGGCGAGGGCGGATACAATCTAGTGGTTTAAGGCAATACATTGTGAATCACCATGCGCGGGTTCGATTCCTGTCGTTCGCTCATAATTCGTAAACATTATATATTTGATTCGCGTCGTTCGCTCATAAATACAAAGAGTGTTTTTTTAGTGAGCATATCACAAATTTACTCCTATTTTTAATTTGTTTGTAAAGCTTTTTGTAGAAAACGAAGAATTACAAAAAAAAATTCTTATTTACCACGCCGATGAAGAATCAAGTTATCACTATATATATTTTTTTTCTACTTCTTCTTCCAAGTGCAGGATGACCCCAATTAATTAATGTTTAATATTAGGTTTTGAAATAAAATGATTTGAGAAATAAATAATTAATACTAAAAGTAAAATATAGAAAAACAAAATCGTCTTTTCTTAATATATGGAGAAAAAAGTAATCGTCTTGCAATAATGTTGGTAATATATAATATGTCACTTCATATAATTAAAAACTAGGTCAAAGACTAAGAGCATATATATGTAGATAAAGCTTTAAAATAATTACTTTATATAGAATCTGATTCTTATTCGTGAATAAAATGTATATTATTCACTTTATTTATTATCTATTTTAGAAACAATTTGTAATAAATGATTTATATTAATTTCATATAGGAAATTAAATAATAACGCAGTTTTTCTACGAAATAAACGGAAAATTATATGTTCCAAAACCTAACGTACACGTACACTACACTTACATGCACACAAAATAATATTCAGACATAAGCATATTCAGAATTTTATGTTTATGAACGATATTAAATTAATATATAGTAATAATTAAGGTTCCGTGAACAAGAGCCAAAAACAAGAAATGAAAGTATGATGTATTATAACGGATCCTTTTTTATCCTTAATAAACATTTCGAGTTCAAATCTTTTTGGATACAGATTAGAATTGTCTTTGTTGGGAGCATTTTACTTCAAAGTGGAACTTCGTGACGTGAAGTGTCTTTGTTGGTGCTTTATTCTAATGTGGAATTTCGTGACACAAAAAAATCAGACTTAATCGAACTCTAGATTTGTCTTTGTTGGGAGCATTTTACTTCAATGTGGAACTTCATGACGCAAAGATTAATCCAGACTTAATCGAACTCTAGAATTGTCTTTATTGGGAACGTTTTACCCCATCGTGGAACTTCGTGACGCGAAGAAACCAAACATTGAACTCTAATACGGAGACGGAATATCGTGAGTGGAAATTTTTATTGCAACTGGTCTTGATTTTTTTTGTTAATGTTCAAAAGATTATCGTTCCTATATATATATTGACACTTCATGTTTTTATTTACCACTAATATTTCTATAATTTCTTCGAAAGGAAAATACTAAGTTAACGTGACAACAATCGATCGATGCATGCACAAAATATTTACAAACTTATTTTATACAGTACGTTAACAAAAAGTTTAATATCCATTGATTATATATATGAGTTCGTCCAAATCTACATGAAGCGTAAATATTACACATATACAAATACGTTTTATTTGAATATGTAAATTTTATTTAAATTGCGTTAGTTGGAGACAAAAAAATTCATGCGATAAAACATATAAGTAAAGTGGTATGATCTACTTTAGCCTCCAAGGATAAAGGTACATGATGAATAACCATTTGATATCCATCAATCGATAGTGAAGTCCTTATCAAATCATTAATGAATGTAAATAAGTGTGTCCCTCCACTAAAATAGAGTAGTCGCAGAGTAGGTGCTCTGTTTAGCAATGCAGGACAAATTAAATAGTGCGCTTCTTTACTAAAACAGGGCGGCGGCAGAGTAGGTGCTCTGTTTAGCAATGCAGGGATAAATTAAATAGTGCGCTTCTTTACTAAAACAGGGTAGCGGCAGAGTAGGTGCTCTGTTTAGCAATGCAGGGGACAAATTAAATAGTGTGATCTTTCACTAAAACAGGGTGGTGGAATGCATGTGTATACCTAATTTATGCGGATTGCAGAGTGGGTGCTCTGTTTAGCAATTTAGAATGTTTATGCATAACTACTTGAAGATTTTTCACACAATCAACTCTGTTTCTCGAACTCTGCTTTTTTAGCAACCCCTGTATTTGAAGTAAGATTGTCCAACTAGACCACAAATTACAAAATATCTAAAAGAAAAAATATATACCTATTCATGAGGCAATCAACATTGTTGTAATGAATATGAATGAGCCATCACCCAAGACAATAATATAACGTCTCAAATAGTCGACTCATTTGCCAAACATAGTCTCATAAAAATCGTATAACAAGAAAGAAATGTATAGTTATATTGATTCAACATAAGTCCTCAATACAAACAAACTTAATAGATACAATTCCAAAACTTGAAAAATTGAATTAATCCATCAAATTTAACTTTGATTTACTTATCTATTCTTTGATATGACAATTCATTTTTTAGACTTAGGTGAACTTCTATCGCGATGAATTAAACTCCGTTTCTCCGCTAACTCGATCTCTAAGCTCTTTCATACAAAATTGCCATTATGTTAAACAAAATAAACAGATGATTCACCAAAATATATATACTACTCTATATGATAAAAATAATATATACTTCCAAAAACTTAAATAATCATCTTTTTTTATATGAGGGTCCCACTTCTTACATGTTCTATTTTGTGCCTTACGTTTATAACAAGTTGTTCCCTTTCCTATTCAATACATTATTATTATTATTTTTATTATATCATCTTTCGAAATAAATAAAAATTAAAAAAAACTTAGGGTTATCCCCACAATAATATTTAGGGTTTCTTTCTTTCCTCGATATTCCCGTCATCGACGCGCCGAACATAATCGCGTCATCACGAACCACTCAAATCACACATAAGTGCTTGCCACCTGTCTTCCGACAAGGACATCAACAAACAATCCCACACTCACTTCAAGTGCGTGTATAGTATTCGCTTGACTAGGGTTTTTTTTATCGATTTTTTTATACATACAAAAAAATTAAAAAAAGAGTTAGATACACGCAATGTGTGTGTATTTATTACAACAAGAAATAAATTGGTTTTATTTAATTTAAAGAAAGAAATATAAAGCCCTTACTCTCTCTCTCTCACTTACTCTTCTTCACTTTCCTCTCACTATAAATAAATTTTATCTCTCTAGAAAAAATGTTTATTTTCATCTTACAAACCTAAGGGTTTCGGTTTCATTTTCACAGCTCGAATTCATCACTTTATAATCAAAATCACTTCAAGATTCTTGCAAATCTGGACTCATTTCAGTTTCTTCTTTGCAAAGATAGCATTTTTTTCATCATCCGTGAAAGTTGAAAAACTGGGTTTTTCTTATCGATTTGGGCAAAAAGGTATGATTTTTCTTCAAATCTTGAGATTTTAGAAGTTGGGTTTTGTTTTTGAGGTGATTTGTTATAGGGGTTTTGAGTTTTGATTGTTTTTTTGTACTTTTTAGCTGATTCTTGATTATCATTTTGTTCAGATGTACATTTTTCAAGATTCAGTTTTTTGTTTTTTTTTTTTTCATTTTTGTGTTCTTGTTGGGTTTTTTTTTTGGTTAATTATTGATTTTGGTGTGAATAAAGCTGTGGGGTTGGATTTATTTTGTTGTTTATGCTTTACTTAGGTATCGACGCTGAAACCCTAATTTTGTTTATGTGTGATTGATTTGTTAGATTTGTATGTGTTTATGTTATATGATTTGTTGATTTATTGATAAAGATTTGATCTTTATTGATTTTGGATCAAGTTTATTGAATTGGGTATGAGGTGTGCATTTTGACAAAACCCTAATTTGCGTATTTTATGTGAATTGTGGAATTATTGATAAAGGTTTTGTCTTTATAGCTTTTGGGTTTAGTTTATTTGTTGGTTGTGAGTTGAGCATTTTTATAAAACTATAGAGGTGGATATAAATGATTTTAACTTTATTATATGATTAATGTTGGTGTATTTTTTTTAATTTAGCTTAGGTATATATGTCTGTTATTGAAATGCATTTTGATGTGAAATGATTAAATTGTTGCTGTTTTTGAGGCTAGGGTTTGGAGAATTTTGAGCTTAGGGTCTTTTGGAAACAGTGTCTCTGCCTCCAGGGGTAGCGGAAAGGTCTACATATACCCTGCCCTCCCCAGATCCCACTTGTGGGATTATAGTGGGGTATGTTGTTGTTGTATACACTGATAATTTAAAGAATTTTACTCTGAATTTTAACCTGCTGTAGTAGGTACCTTTGCTTATCTTTTCAGATTACTAATATGTCCCACTTTTTATGAACGGTTACCTGTAGTTATAAGATGGCATGGTGGTATATAACATTGTCAGGGAATGTATGTATGTTAAACTCATTTGGTATAATCATGTTCTGGTGCCTGACTTGAGCCTTACCTTAAGCATGGTTTGATGATAAAGTTCCAATTTTTTTAGTGTACAGAAACACTTAAAGGACATATTTTGTCTACCTGATAGCTGTTTGCAATGATCCTTTTTCTTTGAGTTTATGAACTGAATTTTGCTTGTGTAGGTTTTTAGTTATTCTCCTTTTTACATGGAGAAAAGTAACAAAGCAGTGGAAGAAAATAATCACAAAAGTGATACTAATACTCCTGTGCCTAAAGCCTTGGGATCGTTCATACAAATTGAATCAATATCTATAGACCTTGATATTCCTATGCCGAAGAAAGAGGAAGGAAAATGTCAACATTATTTCTCTATACGGTGAGCCTCCAATCTCTATAATTTGTCTTTGGATGTTGCTTACTTAAGTTTCTCTTGCTGATATATATACTCCTTCCCTTTATGTTGTCTTCGGTCACTTGGTTTAGAAGCTGATTCTTTTGTCTTGACACTTGATTGTTGGTTATTGATTGTCACCTTATGGTTACTCCTGTGTAGTATTGGATAGACAAATAGACTAGGCATCTGATGGCAGATATTGGTTCAATAAACGAGAACATGAATTCTATACTCGGGATTCTTACTACAAGTGATCTCCTTTTTCCTTTTGCATAGAAAAGTGACTTAAAAGTTCAAAAATGCCACACCAATACAATCCGTGGTTGATAATTGCATTACTCATATGTTGCATCAAAGGAGAGTGCGGAAAATTTTGTGATGATGTATAGCTGGCTTTACGATGTTGGATGAATTGTGGCACGTCACTTTAATTGTCATGTATGAAAAACTTTTGTTTTGTGCTTATAATCTTATTCAGAAGTTTTTCTTCAGATAAATTTGTGTTTCCATCGAAAATTCTACCATTAGTTGCAGTCTTAAGCCTTGTGAGGATCGAGTAAAACCAAGCAATGAATTGAGATGTTTCTCAGTGTATACATATGTTGTCAAGTCTTTATAACCAAATCATATGTTCTCCATGGCTTATCGTACGACTTTTCTGATCTCTTTTGGTTTGATATCTTCTTGACTCCATTTCTTATGCTGGACACAGTGGATATGTTGCTGAGAAAAGAGAAAAAGACCGGAGAATTTGTGCACCTTTTACGTCAAGCGGTGACCGCAGTATTTCTGAGGAGCAACTTCCTCCTCCTCCTCTGGATGTTCCCAAATTTAGGTGGTGGCGATGCAAAAATTGCATGCGCGAGATTGGCACAGAAAGTTCAGGAGAAGAGATTGAGATTCTTCCTCCAAGCTGCAGAAGTAGATTGATCTCTCCAAATATGGTTTCTTCTAGAAATGCTACAACAAATGCATTGTTAGAGATGAAGCATGATTCAACTTCACGAAAGGTTGACAAAAAGAAAGCTATTATCGTTGATGCTGCCAATACCAGTGGCTATGACTTCTTATGTAAACCTTACAAAGGAAGGTGCACTATGGTTGAAGACAAAGCTGTCTCAGCTGGTATTTTCTTCTATAATTCATGTTCTATGTTACTTATTTTGGGTATTTCTATTAGTTTAGAATGATAATAAATTCTGCCTATGTGTTTATAATCCACATTACTTTTCAGGTAACAGAACTGGTTCAGGAAATGTTAGAAATGAGGAGATCAGATATCCAACTATTGAGGTAGCAATAGCTAAACATTGCTCAAGCAAAGAAATAGATAGAAAGAGCCCTGGTAATTCAATTGCAGTTTTTGTGACTGTCAATATCCTATGATCTTCAATTTACACGCTTTTTTTTTTTGCTTTAAATTAACCAGAACTCTTTTGGTTTTAAACAGCTGCTAATCTGTCAAACAACGTCATACGAGTTGCAAGCTCTGAATCAACTCTGTCAGAGGGTAAAATTGTTCCCCATGGAAATCTCTACATAAGTGCTGATGATGTAAGTCCTGATATTGGTGCAGAGACAGCAATGGGTTCTCCAAATGACGATCAGAGGACAGTCTCAACAGCTTTTAAGCAATCTGATATACCAGATACTACTGATAATGCTCTTGAAACCAGTAAAACAAAACTGAGTAGGTTACCTTCCATTGAATTGAGAGACCAGAATGGAATATCTCCAGGAAGCGACCCACTCATGGCTAAAAATAGACAGTTTGATTCACACAATGATGTTCCAAATGATGTACCACGCCGGAAAACTCGAAAGGTGCGTCTGTTGACTGATATATTGGGTGGAAAAGTCAATTTGGAGAGTAATCCTGCCAAAGCAGATCGTAATTCATTGAGTACCAAGACTGTGGTGCCTCCTGAACTAGAACCAGTTGGTATGCCAAAGGATAAGAGATACTTTCAGAAGAAGAGGAAGATTCCTCAAGAAGTTGACAGCAATCTGTCGGGTATGGGAATACAATGCAACATTGGTAAAAGGGTCAGGTCATCTAATGGAGGAGTTGAGAGGAGTTCCATAGCAGTTGAAACTGCTGATTCACGTTCAGATGAGAAGGAATCTGGTGAAGAAGGTATACCGAATGGTAACAAAAATCTGCGAATCAAGCATAGAAATGGAATAAATAAAAAGAAAAATAAGCAGTTTCGACCTGTCGATGGATATTCCCCTGAAATGCGCTGGCAGGATATAACCATGGAAAATGGAGGTTTAAAGGGATATAGTGCTGTTAATAGCCTCGTTCATCCAGTGCAACATTCTTCCATGGGTGGGAAATTTGAACCTCATTTAAGTAGTTATCAGTCATTGGTAGGAACAGGTAGAGGTTCTGGCTTGTGTTGGAAAAGTAGTAAGTTTCCTGAAGTTGGACGTGTTCCCTCAACTCTTATGCATCCTAACAATAATTTCCCGGGGGAAAGTTCAACCAGGAGGAATCATCTCATACCAGTGACCAGTGGTATCGAAATGATGACCTTTCAGCCAGCACGTGAATTATCTGCTAAAGTAGGGCTAGACCTGTCTTTGAACAGCTTCAGAGATCCCGACATACATGCGGGGAATGATATTACCCAAAGCAAAAATATGACAAGCTGGCCATTCATTCTCCAGAAGGGATCGAATGGTGATATTCCTCGAAGGAAAGATAATTCTTATGTCAGACAGTCGAACGTTCCTGAAGCAGGTCAATCTTCAAGGAAAGAAGTGATATATGACCTCAACCAGGGAGTTCCGCAGACAGCATCTATGTGGAAAGATATCCAAAGCTCTCCAATTCTACTTCAGAAGGGGAATCTTCAAATTTCTGAGATAATGGTACTGGCTTATTTCTATGTTTTACTTTGAGCCTCCCTTTTGTTTGCGATCATTTGGTTTCCTCCCTCCCCCTCCATTATTTTCTCTGAGGTCGAATGATCTATGTGAAATGGCTAAAAATGCATATAAAGTGGAGTTGATTTAGAAACATTTCTTTTCTTTGGTTGCTCGAGCTATACAGTAAAGCTGAAACCTTTTGTAGTTCATGATTGTAGTTTTTCTTTACATGTGAGGACCTGCAGAGATATTTGAAATTGCCTTCAAAATCACATTGTAGAAATTTTTACCTTTCACATACCTATACTACTTTTGTTCAGATCTATATGATGGAAAAGCTAAAATATTGTTAATAAATTTGCACTGATATGTAGAATAGACTTGAAATCCATATTGTAGAAAGACAATGTCTTTTATTAGCCCAAAAAAAAAACTATTATTTGCCTCTCAATTTTCAGAAAGAGCTTTACCTTACAGTTTAGATTGATTTTGTTGATCTGACAAATGGGATTGAGGGAGGTTGACAGATTTTTGGGAAAAGGCAGCAGGATAACTTAGATCTGTTTTCTGTTTCGAAAACTTCTTTGATATATCTTAGAGGACTGCCTATTCGATGATAGAACATCTTCATGTGAAAAGTTGAGTTTCATAGATCACTACAGTGTGAAAAAGGTAAGAAATTATATTCACTTAAGACAGCCACATCCCATTTTTCCTTTCATTTCTTTTATGTTCTTGAAAAGAAGCTACTGAAGTGATTAGCTGAATAACCACTCTGGATGTTAAGAGACATTACCATTGCATTTACTGGTGTGGTTATGCTTATTATTCAAGTCTGAGTTTACTTGGTTGTTGTTATATAACACTTCTGTATAGGTGTTTTGGGTGAAATGATTTCAATCAGTGATTGTGTCACTTGTTCTTTTGAGATGTTTCATGAATGTTGTAGAGTTAGTCAATGCAACTTACTAATGCAAGTTTCAAGGTAACTGTTTGTATTCATGGAAATTTCATTTCCCTTTGCAGGAAACGCCTCGCCAGCATAACAAAGAAAATCTTAATGAATTTCTAGAGCATTCAGAGGCAATTAAGCATCGCAGATATCAACATTCTGAGAAGACTTTAGAACGAGGGTTGTCAGATGATATACCAATGGAAATTGTGGAGTTAATGGCGAAGAACCAGTACGAGAGAGGTCTTACTGAGACCAGAACCAAATGCATGAGTGAAAGGACTGCTGGTTTTGCAAGGCCATATACTGAAATACATGAGAGTGAAGCAGTGGCGTTGTCACATGGTGTACCTAGTTTCCGTCCAGCTAATGTGAATAAGAAGACTGATGTTGGAGCAAGCAGAGGAAGTTCTCTCCAAACCTCTCATGTTAAGAGGAACCACCTAGGGATGGAAAGACCACCAACCAAACTCTTTGGTACTTCTCCACAAACTCAACAGAAATTTCCCAGTGGAGGGCAAGGTTCTGCTTCCGTGCACATCAGACCTGGTGAAGGAGCAAAACCTGTATGGTTTCCAACTGTGCAGAACATGCAGCCATTGAGACTTGGAATTCCACAGAAATCCATCGGTCAGCCAAATGATAAAATGATCCATGGACAGGCACCTGCCTCACTTCAGAAGGGAAGGACCATAAGTGACATAAAGTGTAGTGATGTGAGAATGCAGAATGAGCATCATGGTCTTTTTCACAAATCTGATTCAAACGTGAAAGGTATGGGGTCCTTAGATACTTATTGTAATGAGACAATCCCAGCTATGCAGTTACTCAGCCTTATGGACCGAAGGATGCCATCAACTCCTCCTTTCAATCTTGATGCAAACAAGCTCCTGGAGAAACCTTTTTCACCCTGCAGCTATCACCCGAGGTTTCATATAGATGGAAAGCAGAGTATTCTCAATGGCTCATATTTATCACATCATCCCTTGAAGGAGGCCCCTGGGGTACATCCTGGTGGTTATTATGCAGGTTAGCACTCAAGATAATATTTTTGTTCCTTTTTCTGTAAGCATCAACTTTCTAGAATATTTCATTCACTTCCTGTACTTAAATCGGTCTATCTGTTATTCCATGTGCGAATGAAACAAACTCTAATAAGCTGAGTTTACAGATCAAATATCTTTCAAGCCTAGGGGACAAGAGAAATCAAGAAAATCTTATGCTCCTTCGCAATGTGGCGGAAGCAAATTACAGAGTTTTGTGTCTTCAAGTGGCCCGCTGACCATGACTCGAGATCCTTGTCTTGACAAGGACGGGCAAAAGAGAAACCAAGGCACATCAAGTTCTCAGATGCCTCCACAGCAGGATCGTAATACTTCAAAGTTCTTCAACTTGGAGGGCCACACTGCTGCTAGAGCTGTACCTGTCAAAAGCAACTGTGAAACTTTGGTTTGCAGCCTTAATCAAAACCCTGCTGAATTTAGTGTACCAGAAGAAGGGAACCCCTTCACTAGGACCATTAAGGATACAAGAATCGGCAAGAGCTCATCAAGAGAGAGATCTCGCAATGTTGACTTGAATAATAAGCGAAAGCAGCGGAAAGTTGTAAAGGAAAGCGCTGGGAGACTACCACCATCAGGCCGTGCATTGTGAAGTCCATGAATCGTATATTGCTGTTGTTGTTGTTGTGGAGACTTAGTTCTGCTGAAAGCATACCTCCTAACTTATACTTGGTTATATCAGCTTTTTGTATGGTTACAGAGCTTCGTGAGACGCGGTTAATGCTGGTTGGTTTCCCAGCAGGATAATTTCATTTAGTATACCAGTTAGAGTACTTTTGAGGGCAAATTACTATCTATGATAATAAGAAATGTATCAAAATGTTCAGAAATTTGAATAGTGTTGTTATACTAGTCTGGATACAAACTTGAATGTTATTCCATAACTTGTGTGTTTAGTTGTTGTGCTTTTGTGGTAAAAAAAAGAATAAGCTTGAAATGTGTTGTCTTTTATCTGTTTCAAGCATGTTCAATAGATATAAAAACAGCTTTTGTCCTCAATCTGGTATACATCTATATAGTCTTGCGGTCCGTTCATATTAGTAGTCATAGTTTATTCCGGTACTTTCTTGCCTGACGATTTTTGGTATTCTCCATTTTCTTTGTACCTCGATTATTGTATTGTTTTGTTACTGTTTCTGTTATGTTACTAGGTGTTGTTCTTTAGTTATCATCTGTTGTTTCATGTGCTTCTATTACTTCTTTTTCTGGACTACTTTAAGATAATTTTCCTTGAGTCGACAATATATTAGAAACAGTCTCTTTCCCTATAAGTTAGGATAAGATATCTCTACCTTCCTCGGAACTCACTTTATGGGGCTACACCGGTTATGTTGTTGTTTAGTCGATTCCAATTAGTTTGAAATTGGTGTATAGTTGATTATACTTCAATTTTGAATCTAAGCTTGTACTCCCTTTGTCCATTACCTTATTAGTCTATTTCAGAAAGAATGACATAAATCCGTATTTGACGATAATTTAATTTTAAGTTTTTCATTTTTATCTTTATTGACATTGAGTACTTTTACAGCAACATAAATCTGATAATATACTTATGGTCATAAGTTTCAATTCTTTCTTTTCTTAAATTCCGTGCTCAGCAAACTTCTTCATAGTAAATTGAAATGAAAAAGTAGCCTTTTTTTCTTAGGGATGCACGAATCTAGCATAATATTAAAAAGATCCGTTGAGATTTGTAATTCAAATTATTTTAATTCATTAAACTATTTGATTAGTATAAACTATAAAGAATAAAGTTTGATACCATATTTCATCTCTTTAATTAACTTAACTTCTCAATCCTTACTTTAGTATTTTTCTTCAATTATAACGAATATATATAATATACTAATAACGTTAATATTTAATATCTCATTATATATATAATGTTATACAAAAATAGAATTATCGTCGAGAATTGTAGTGAGATAGATCGATAATAAGTTTCCTTCATTCTTGACTTGGGGGTGAAAATAAATATTGAAAATAAAAAAGTCAAATCAAACAAAACTAAGTTGATTCTTCTATTTGATTATATTTTATCAAAAACTTCAATATTCGATTTGGTTCTCAATTTCAATATTCGATCTATTATGTTCACATAATAGATCCAAAATTTAAACTTCATGTATTTTAGTTCGAAACTCTACTATAATATATCCATCTATATTTGTAATATACAACGTTAAAGCCAAAGTTATGACACGTACAAACCATATATAGCTGATGCACTAGGTTCGTCCCAACATGCTCTCATCCTAAATTAGAGAAATTCCTAATATGAAGAGTTTTTTTGGTCCAATGATTATTACCTGACATAAATTTGAATTAATCGGACCGATTCAATCAAGACATGAGGATAAATATTTAAAGGTTAAATCTGGAATTAGTGCATTTTCATAGTTTAGTGTTGGACAACTCAAACATAATTAGGAGAGTTTTCCCCATCTAATAATTATTATGTGACGCGAATCTAAATTTATCGAATAAACTCAATCAAGACATGAGGATAAAACATTTAAAGGGTAAAATTGGAATGTTAAGTATTGGAAAACTCAAACGTAATTAGCTAGGAGACTTTTCCCCGTTCAATGATTATTAGGTGACGCAAATTTGAATTAATCTGACCGATTTAATCAAGACATGAGAATAACATATTTAAAGTGTAAATTTGGATTCGTGATTTCTCATAGTTTAGTTTTGGACAACTCAAACGTACTTAGAAGAGTTTTTCCCTTCTAATGATTATTATGTGACACAAATCTGAATGAATGTGACTGATTCAATCAAGACATGATGACAACATATTTAAAGGGTAAATTTGGAATTCATGATTTCTCATAGTTTAGTGTTGGACAACTCAAACATAATTAGGAGAGTTTTCCCTGTATAAGGATTATTACGTGATGCAAATCTAAATTAATCGGATCAACTCAATCAAGACATGAGGATAAAACATTTAAAGGGTAAATTTGGAATTAGTGATTTTTCGTAGTTTAGTATTGGACAACTCAAACGTAATTAGTAGAGTTTTCCACGTCTAATGATATTATTACGTGACACATATCTAAATTAATCGGACCAATTCAATCGAGATATGAGGATAAAATATTTAAAGGGTAAATTTGGAATTAATAAATTTTCATTGTTTAGTGTTTGGACAACTCAAACGTATTGGGTGGATATCCACATCATATTCATTTCTACGCGCGTGTGAGATTGAAAGATCGTATTTCTACGCGCTCTCATATGCGAGTGGGTTAATAAATTTGATTTTTTTATTTTTTATATTTCTTTTTAATTGGTTAAAAGACAACCTCAGGTTAGGGCAAACGTACGAAGTCACGAATAAAGCAACTGAGCAAACGTACTTGCTAAATTCCATTCACTTGCTATTTTTTTTTTTTAATTATTCGGTATTCGAAATTTATTTATATCGCGTAAGGTTCATAAAATCGAAAAGCACTTTTTATTATCATAATAATGATTAGTATTTCCAATATTAATTATGTCTTGAAAAAAATTCGATTGCATGAGATTTTGAGTCTCATGCGACATGCGTGTGTTTATTAGGAGTATTTTACAAGACATCTTGAAAGTGAATCGTATATATATGTTTTAGAGGCGGATTTAGTGTTACGGTACCAGATCGTTCACAACATAAATATAATTTATGTATAAAATTCATTAAAATTGTAATAAGTAGTAGATATGTATTCATGGTTTTAATACATATAAATGGGTTCAATCTGAGAAACTCGAATATTAAAATTAAGGAATTAGTAGCGCGCGGAGCCATAATTTTTACTAAGAAAGTTTAAAATATATGAACTAAACACGCGAAAAAGCCAATAAGGTTCAACATCAACATCTATAATATATATATACATAACAAAAAATCTTAACATTGAATACACAATGTTTAAGTTTTCACCAAAATGAATTTCAAAACTCTGCTCTTGCTCCCACTTAGCTTCGCCCCTGCATAGAATTGAAATTTTAGATCCACCTCTAATAAATTATGTGTATCGATCATCATATCATATAGATCCGAGTTGAATTCAAAACTCAAACATCTAGTTAAATTAGTGATAAAGACGTATATAGCAAAGTAGAAAAATTTGTTGTTCCTCTAATATGCTTGAAATTAAGACACGTACTATAGTGTAAAAATTAGGAATTAATTAAGTGGATTAAAATACAAACTCCGTTCCAGTTACGTTTCATTTTGATATATAGATCGTTATATAAATTAATACTACCAAAACATACATGATCCATGCTTTATACATATAAAAATACTTAATTATTATAATGTGCATTTTTTCCACGCAAACGATACTGTTTGTTCAATCACAATAATCAAAATGTAATATCACAATTACCCAAACTATATATATAGTATAGCCATGTCTAAAAAAAAATTGTCGGTATATTCACATAAGTGTCTATGTTAGATTCTCTTTTCAAAATACAAAAAAGGTCAATTCAATTCTCGATGGAAACAGAATTTTGCGAAATCTCCTCGTAATAAGATGAGACTTTACCACCATGAAGCGGCTTTTTGCAAAAAGATGAGGGGAATTTTACCATTCTCTTATAGTTATATATATGTTCTGATTTCAAGTTCTAGTTCAAGGCAGGGCAAGACGGGATTCATGGGGTTTGGAGGCTTGGAGCAGCCTTCTCCAAGGGAAACCTAACAAGACTAATTCAATACTGAATTATATATATAGAGATTTTGTAAGCACTAAACATATATATATATATTGTCCAGACCTAACTCTTAATGGGTTTTATTATTGGATCGATATATATATATGAAAAAAAATGGAGTGATCGAAGAGTACCCTCATTGGCCCCTCTTCAACCAACCCACCAATCGTACTCATGATTAATTTTAGCTATGTGTAATGAGAATTGTGAAAAAAATCTCGTAGGAGATCAGAGCGTTTTTTCTTAGAGACAGAAGACTATCGTCCTTTAAGTTTTATTAAGATCGCTCTCATAATTTATTCTATGAATATATTTTTGTAAAAAAATACAAGCAATATCACAAACCAAATAAGAAAATATATGTAAGTATAGAGAACAAACTAGACAAGTATATAACTCGTTATCATACACTAAATTTCGCAACAAGAATGAATTAGATCAATAATATATTCTGTATAATTTCATAAATCAACCTAAAAGATAAAATAAAATACAAAAGAGAATAATAAAGTGTGTTAATCTGACAAATTACAATTATAATAGCTGATTTATTCATGCTATTTTTATATTATAAATTATAAAATCACATTCATTAAGAATTTGACTGTTTTTGTAACATTTTTTTGGAAAAAAACTGATGATGGATACCTACAAACACACAAAATAATATGTTCAGTAGTACTGATAATATTCACTGACTGACTGCAATTTTTATCAACCCACCCCACCCCCCCACGTGAAACTGTCACAAAAATCCAACATCTTTTTTCACAAAATCTAATATAAGTTTCATTTGATTTAATATATCATATAGTATTAATTCTAAAGAAAATTCAAGTGCATATAAAATAAAATTTATTAATAATTATAATTTAACATGTTAAGCAATTTCACTTCATGTGCTAGCTAACTATTATGTTTTACCCATTTTCTATGAAAAGAACCATATAACTTTAAAAAAAATATGTATAATGAATCATAAAATCGATCTTCAATTTTTAAATAGACAAAACAGAAAGAATGCTCTGGTAAATATGGAGAAAATAAACACATTTGAGCGCAAAATTGTTCGTTTAACCTAATTTTTATTTCCATGATATGTTGCTATATATATATATATAAATAAATCAAGGTTTCTATTAGATATATTATATAGTTCGAACTCTTCAAAAAATGTCAGTATGTGCTTAATGAATTCCTCAAAAATAGTACATTTTTTAAAGATTCGTGTGAGTACAATATTATTTTTGAAAAGTCTGAATAATATAATATTACAATCAAAATGTATTACTCGAGAAAGTACATTTCCTAGAAATAAATATTTCAATTCTTACGTACGTTTATATTATATATTTACATAAAACTCTAAAACTAATTACCACAAATTAAAAACTGAAATAAAATTGCTAAAACAAAGCATTATACTTATTGATTAAATTTAAATAAAAAGGTTCATGATCAAACGACTCGGGGCTCCGGCTCCGGTTCTTCCTCATCCCGGGTCGGGTCGGGTCGCCCGTGATTTTGAAGGATCTTAAGAAGTTGAGCCCCTTTTCTCCTCCCTCTAGCACTACAATCACCTTGCAAAGCCAACATAACCGCACGCGCCACCTCTTCCGGTGGTGCCGCCAACGGTGCACCATCACACGCGCCACCATATATCACTGCCAAAACGCTTATCGCGTATTCCTTCCCTCTACTCCCGTCCATCCTCCCCATAACCTCCACCATCATCGGCACCGCCAACGCGTGGTCCCTCACCTCCTCCGCCCCTTCCGCCATCGTACACAACAATTCCAACGCCGCTAACGACCTCTCCGCCGCCGCCACGTCCAAATCCGACAAACTGTCCACCACTACCCCGACAGCTCCCACCTCAACCGCCACGTGTCGGTTATTTTCCGACAAACAAAGTGCTAATAAAACTTTACTTGCTGATTTTGCTACTCTCCTGTCTTTTAAACACCCCACTACCCCTCTCAACACTGTGTCGGGGCAAGCCACTGAATTTCCACCACCGTCAACCGCCGCCACCGGATTCGGAACAAGTGAATGTTCCAACAAGTACATTGCCTTAACCTTGTTGAAAAATTTTAAATACAAAATCAACAATAAAAATATAATGAACAAGACTCTACTGAAGACTCTACTGAACGTGCAATGTTTTCAACATAACATGGCGCATGCAAGGATATTTTTAGCGAAAAAGCACTTAAAATCTCAAAATATATTAAATTTTGAACTCGTACTTTTAAAAATATAAATGTTCAACATTATTTTTATGCTTAATCAATGTTTCAAAAGTGATTTTGAAAAAAGCAAATTCAACTTGGTTATAAAATCTAAAAATTACGTAAAACATTTATAAATCTCAATAATTAATAAATTCAACGTATTTTAAAGATTATAAACTTATTTGAGTCTCGAAATATCACATAAATTAAGACAGAATATGAAAAATATTATATAAATTAAGACGGAGTGAGTATTTATATTGAACAAACCTTGTCTAAATCAGTACAACTAGTGAGCTGTAATTCTGCCACGTGGAAAAGTTCCTCCAAATTAGTGTACAAAACAGGAGGGGCAATTTTAGTAATTTGCATGGTTTCTCGAGGGTAAATGTTAGTGTGTGAAATTGGGGGTGAACTTGGTAGTGGAAATCTCCATTGAGTAAAACTCTGTGAATTAGTATTAGAAGAAGATGAAGATTCCGACGAACTCGCCGGAGCTGTAGCCGGAGCCGGCAACGGTGACGGTGTTTGATCGGAAAGTGGAATGGGGAGGGTGGG
>NW_006238943.1:1637639-1653143 GCF_000226075.1 Solanum tuberosum | reverse complement strand
GGGAGGGTGGGTGGGGTGGTGGTAGTAGGGCTGAGAACCGACTGAGTACAGCGGCGGAAGAAGCCGCAGGAAAATGAGGTTTTGAGCTTTGGATGCTGGTGATAGGTTTTCATGGTGGGATGATGAGAGAGAAAAGAGAAAATGTAGAGAGAGAAAGTGTGAAATAAATGGATGGGTACAATAATTGTATGGAATGGGATAGTTCATTCAATTTAACAACTTTTTTGTTGAGAAAAAGAAAACGAAAACAATAATATATTCAGTGTAATTGAAGTTCGAACGAGGTGGTATGTATACATAATTTTATCTTTTAAAAAAAATACTGATAGAAAATATAAATTGTATTAGACCAGTCACATATAATAGGCTTGACTCAAAAGACATTGAGAGGGAATCACGTGATCCTGAATTATATATCCACGTGAAAGATTACCCTTCAAATTAATTGAGTCATTTTAAAGAATCATAACTTTATTCTTAATCTTTATAAATGTAGGGAAATTATTTTTTCAAATAAAAAGAACTTTCATTCTAATAAAGCATATGAAAAATGAAGTGTGAAAAGTAAATATAGTAGTGAAGAAATGGTATGTTATGCTCAAATTAATAAAGAAATGAACATTAACAATAACAAACACTATGATAATCGAATAGAAAAATATAACAGATAAAAATGTAGAATATTATTAGATATCTTCTCAATGAATTAGTAATAACATAACTGATCGTCAATATGTTTGCTTCAGTTATGTACTTTCTCTCCTAATAAGTTACCTGACTTAATGAAGTTAGATTTGATGGTGAATTTAGAATTTAATTTTTATGTATTTTAAAGTTTATTATATATATACTGATATTTACTGAATTTAAAAAATAAATATACATGATGTGGGTTAATTTGTACCGTCCACTCTAGCTAGCTCAGCCCTCAATTGTTTTTTTAAAAATAAATAAATTATTTAGTGTCTGATATATATAAGTCTCGTTAAATTTAAATTCATGCGTTATAATGTCTATTCTACAATCGACACTAATTTCCAATAGAATTTTTTTTATTTTTAAAATTCAAACAAAAATTTAATTCAAACTCAAAATCTTTAATTATGATGAAGTATCGATTAAAATTTAGTAGTAATAGTACTACTGTTTTTAGCCTGCAAATTTTTTAAAAATGGGGACAGTCCTTTATTAATGTGGACAGATGAAAAGAAAAAAGATATAAAGGCAAAATTGAGAACGTGAACAATTGCAGAGGGACTTTTTTTTTTTGTTCGAATATTCAATATTTATATTAAAATTTGATTATTTTAATTTTATAGCGTATAGAGCTTATTTTAGAAAAAAATATTCATTATCAAAAAATTTTCCATACTAAACAAAAGGAACTGATTCACTCAATATTAAATTTCTACTTATTCTAAAATTAGATGTACTACAACTAAGCAAAGCAATTAATATACATGCACAAGTTTTTTCATAAATATAGTGTTATAAACAAATATAAACCCCAAAAATTATATTCATTACTTTTAGTCCAAAATTTAAAGAGGAGGCACCCAGTTTTGGGAACCATAGTATTAATCAACTTATAATCAAGCATTTGATACTTCACTAAAATAAACCAAACACATTGAACCTATTATATTATAGATATTATCAGTATTCTAGCTAAAAGAAAATAATATGCATTATATAATTTTTAAATAGTAATATGATTAGTGTATAAAAGTATAAGAATAATATTGATATTGTTAATGCTATGATTAACTATGGGATAAAAATAATATTGAATAGAGTATATAACTAATATCAACTTTTGATAGAAGGACATGAAGATTGAGAATTAAGATAAAAGGTCCGTAGATAATCGCACGGTCTAATAGTACTCATATTTTTTCCTCCTCTTACTTTCTTTTAATTATTATTATTATTATTATTATTATTATTATTTGTTGTTTCTTTTGTTTTACCTATCATATTATTTGTTTGTACTGTTTTTTTTCTTTCTTGTTTTGTTATGTTTTATGTACTTGAATTGAGAGTCTATAAAAATCAGTCTCCCTTTCTTCATAAAATAAGAATAAAATTGGATACACACTACGTTCTCCTAATCGATGAACTTTTACTTTGTTATTGTTGTTACGTATAACTAATATCAATATTAATTATACTGGACTTAAATTTGTAATCGAAAATTAAACTAAATTTGATGCATACATTATTTTATCTAATACACCCTATCAAGCTACCCCATAAACTCATTAAATCAAATACAATTGTACTTTGACTTTGTGGGGGGGGCGGGGGGCGGGTATTTTTGCTTATGTTATCCTTTGTATTCTTAATTTAGTAGAAAATAGAATTTTATTAAAAGTCCAATAAAACTCTTTTAAATAGCAATAATTGATAAAACCTATCTTTATCATATGATTAAGTCTTCCATTTTTTTTATTTTTTTTTATAAATTGTTAAAAAAAGATATTTTTATATAGTCACGTGAAGGGACAATTGCATCTTCTTGTTCTTTGTTCTCCTGTTCATTTTCTTCAAGATTTCAAAACCCCATTTCATATTTAGCAGAAATGAGGTGACCCTTTTCGTTTCAGCTCAAGATTTGCTTATCTGAAGTTGAAATCTGGTGTTTCTTGTAGTTTTGGGTAATGGGTATTTGTTTTCTTGACTTTTATTTAAGATTTAGTTTGTATTGTTTTGCTCTTTCTCTCATAAAGTTTTGATTTTTAGTTAACTTAGTGTGTCATTTGTTGAGCTTAGATTAATATATGCTTGCAAGAATGTTTGGAATGGTCAGAAATTGAGATTCTGCTGTGATTGGTTGCAAAATTTTCCAAAAGAACTGATTTTTTCTGTGGTTTTGAGGTAGCTTGGACTTGTACTATGAGCACATGAACTAGTTTGGAGTATTTATTTCATGTTCTGATATGAGTTTGAGCTATGTATACTTTTAGAAGTTGTGTTGATATGGTCTAAATATGCACTATTTGTTAGACAGCGAAGTATATATGCACCACTTTTTTAACGAGTGGTAAATCGTAAAGTTGAGGGGGTATATTTGCCCCTTTTCCTTTGATTTAAGTTGGAAAGGACCTCTAGGATTAGTTGTGGTTGCCAGTTGGAGTATTGAAGGTAAAAGTTGGATAATTCTGGCAAGAGGGTGTTTTATAAGAGACCAAAGGATCATTTGATTTGTTGTAATGGCTTCAATTAGAAGAGCATTGTCCCCAGTGCCTCGTCCGGGAGATAGAACTAATGGGGAAGCATGTTTTGTTTCCTCGCCATTGTCTAAGTCATCGTTGTGTAATCAAAGTTATACACCGCCTGAAGGGTTGATGTCTTCTTGTTTTGGTTCATTGGATTATGTATTCTACAAAGTTCGGACATTTGTACTTGGTCTTTTGTCGCGAAGAACATCTAGGCCCTTGGAGAAGTCAAAGTTAAAGGGACAAATTTGGAGGAGAGCATTTATCCAATTCTTTATGTGCTTTGTTGTTGGAGTTCTTATTGGCCTTGCACCATTTGTTTCTCTGAATTTTTCACCCAATATAATGTCTAAACATCAACCTTTATCCTTTGAGGTCGTCCACCCTTACGAAAATGATCGTGTATTTGACGATGTGTCTAGAAATATGACATCAACTTTAAACAGTTCGGATTTCCTGGATAATTCTACGTCCGAGCCTAACTTAGTATACGATGAAGTGAAAGATGATATTGTTGTCAATGCGTTTGTTAACCAATCACTTGATCAAGAATTTATATTGTCCAGAAAACTTTTGATCATTGTGACACCAACAGAAGCCCATTCATTTCAAGCGTACAATCTTAACCGTTTGGCCCACACATTAAAATTAGTCCCGCCTCCTTTGCTGTGGATAGTTGTGGAGATGGACTCTCAATCAATCGAGACAGCTGATATATTGAGGGGTGCTGGAGTTATGTACAGGCATCTCGTATGCAAGAGGAACTTGACTGAAGTAAAAGATAACAGTGTGCACCTAAGGAATATGGCACTAACACACATTGAAACACACCGTCTTGATGGGATTGTTTACTTTGCAGATAATTCCAACATATACTCCCTAGATGTCTTTGAACAAATGAGACAGATCAGGTAATCTACTTATTCGTTTTGCGTATAACCGTATGCAAGTAATCTTTCTTTGTTTATTTTTTCAGTGATTAGCCTGCACACTAGCAATCTTTTGATTTTTAGATTGTGATATACATAAAGTAATTCTTGAAGCAGATTATGTCAGAAGGGAATATTGAGCTTCCGCAGTTCTATTGGTGTTTGCATTATCTCTATTCCTTTGATCTTGTGAAGTTGTATTATCTGTATAAGTGGGAAGTAAATGTAATAGAGCAAATCTAAGTGTGACTGGTATTCTCTAATTGGTAACAATGCTTGTTCCCCTTTTTATATGCTTTGCTTCAAGCTAAACTCATAAGAGTATACTAGTGAATTGAAGGGTTTAACAAAACAAACAATCAGCTTGATATTATACTTGTCCTAAACTCTGTACATTAGAGCGAAATAGATATAAAAGATCATATCTCTGACCCCAACTATTTTGATGATTGAACCGTGGTTGATTGATTGATGATTATACATAGAGGAAGAAACAAGCAGGGTTCAAGGTAGTAGTGGATAGGAATCTGCAGTGGATCGGAATGGATATATATGATTCATATAGTCGACCTCCAGTAGTTTAGGATTGACTGATTTTGTCATAGTTGTATATTATGACTAATAACATAGTTAATATGTCACGAAACAGATCTAGTTGGAAATGTGCCATTCCCTTGATGAGTTCAACTTCAAATGAATATTCATTCTTTCGTTTGTTTTTTAGCTTCCAATCACTTGAAAATCTTCCCATATGTGGGAGTGATCAGAAATGTTTTGTCATGTATATAGTCTTATAGTATTGTCAAAGGTGAAAAATGCCAAGAATTGCTGGAAATTTAACCGAAAAGTACAACGAAGTTCACACTTTGATGAATGGAAATTACTATATTATTTATACAACTGTTGAAAAAATAACTATAATGCAAACAACAACCATATAAGTTGTGGAATTGAAGAAATACAACTATGTGAAATATATTAAGTAAAAGAGCATTTGATTGCCCCACTTTTGCACTTTTCTATACTCTAAAGGTTTCTAGAACAAAAGAATGAAACCTGGCCTGCCCCTCACTTATGTTCCTTAATTCCATATCTTCTTTTTAAGTTGTATCTATATAAAAAAAAAAAAAAATCCTTTTTTAGTCTCTGATCTGTCTCGGGTTGCTATTGCTTTCAAGCATTTACTTGCTCACTTTGACAAAGATGATGATTTTGCTCCTATACTTAATTTGGACTTGCCATTCTGTCTATCAGCTTTCTTGATAGAAAATTGTTGTATGCAGCCGGTTCGGGACATGGGTTGTGGCAAGACTAGCTGAAAATAATAGGAAAGTTATCTTGCAGGGTCCAATCTGTAATGGCTCTCAGGTTATAGGTTGGCATCCCAATGGAATGGCAAAAAGGTTCCAAAGATTCGATGCTGAAATATCAGGATTTGCATTCATTAGTACAATACTTTGGGATCCAAAGAGGTGGAACCGACCAACACTAGAGCCCATCAGGCAGCTTGATATAGTTGAAGCTGGCATCCAAGTGAGTTTCGCTGCTACTATTGTAACTCTGATTGCTGTGTAAACAATATTTTATTCGTCGGCTCACCTGTATTCAGCACAACTTACATGACTATTAGTCTATAACATGATTCTCAATGATCCTATATTACAGGTGAGCACATTTATCGAACAAGTTGTGGAAGATGAGAGCCAAATGGAAGTCTTTCCAATGCACTGCTCAAGAATTATGGTTTGGCAATTCAATACAGAACTGCTTTATCCATACCCTCGTGAGTGGTGGTCAAAGAATTATCCAGGCACTATTGCTGCTAGCGCGTGAATGTTGACATAGAGAGTGCTTCTTCAGGGTAAACAAGGTGAGCAAGTTATGTCCATAATTTTCTAGTTGGAGCTTATTAGCATTCTTTTCTTCTTAAGCAATATCATATAATTTTTATCTGAGGAGCTTCTTAACATTCTTTAAAAAAAGGGCAGCTCGGTGACTAAACTCCTGTTATAAGCAGGGTCCGGGGAAGGGCCGGAAATATTTATTGCAATTCTAGCAAGGGAATCACACATTAGGTTGTAAAAGAGAAATTGAGAGAAAACGCTACTTGATTAGTCCCTCAAGCTACTGAGTTTAAATAGTCTATGTACAAGTGTTAAAATAGGAAAGAATCAATCCAACTAATTATGACTAATCTTAATTGATACACAGTGTCATTTACAATATTCTTTAACAAGGTGCATACTCCTGAAAATACCAGTTTCAAGCTAGGAAATATATGACAGCTCACGCAGAGTAACTTTTGGACTTGGACACGATCGCCAAGATAGTAGAACCTCCTTGCTTCTACATTTTTGTTGGACATTTGTGATTCATTACCTGCTACATAATGTTCAAACAGAACAAAGGTGAATTTCGAATAGCCTAAAGATTAAACTGCTCCTTTCTTTGTTACCTGAAATAGCAATAAACTTCCTCCTAAATAAGAGTATCTTCCCTTGTAACTGCACATTACTCTAGCACAAGGGATATTGAAAAAAATGAGTGATCTAAATATTCATGTCCTCAAGCACAGAGACAATACTAAATCCATGCCTTAAGTCTACTGGTGCTGACAAGTGATAACTTCTGCTGCACTGTCAGCCTCAGAACAGAAAGACGACACAACAAGATATCTAGTGTATCCCACAAGTGGGGTCTGGGGCAGGGGGGGAGCCACCTTGTGGTCATCCGAACTCCCTTCGGCAGAAAATTATACTATTTATACATGGTCAAAATATTTTTTTAATGTAATACATAGAGTAGATGTCGAATCCCATTAGCTAGTTTGTGTGTCTACGTCTTCAAATTTTGAACCCCCTTATGGAAAATCAAGACTCCGCCACTGGTTTGGGGAGGGTGGAGTGTATTTAGACTTACCCCTACCCCGTAAAGATAGAAATATTGTTTTAGATAGACCCTCGGCTCAAGTAAAGCATCGCAAAACAGTTTGAAATGAGAATATGGAAATGAAAACAGTAACACCAACGGAATAGAGTGCTGTGGAAAGCAATACATAGCATACAGAAGAAGAACAATTTCAACAATGAACTAGTGCAATAACTGAAGCACAGATGATAACAACAATCAACGAACAAGAATAGTGCTAATAGTACTGGTAAGAGAGTATGTACCGATACAACCACATACCCTACCCTGCAGGAAAATGAGAGAACTTACCAGAACAAGCACTATTGAAATCCTTAGTAACATCAGCGACACAAGATAATAGGAGAATAACCTCATTTTAAATACTTCAAAGATCACAGCACAGAAATTGCATCTAAACTCACTTCTCAATAAGTTTTGGTCTTTCTGTAATATATAAACCATGCTCTTTTCTATTGATTGCAGGGAGAACTGGTTATGATTATGAGCTCATGGTTAATTTCAGAACTATTTTCTCTGTCTGAATCCGCGTAGAAGTATCTTGTTACGGAAACAATTCTGTACAGTTGCTGAGTTCATCCCACTTTACACGTCTGGCTACGAGTGGAAAGCCACAATTAGCCAGGTGGTTTGCAAACTGATTGGTGAGCATTCATGGTCATCTACACAAATGTAGAGTTCCAAGTATCCGGTCAATTATTTCGACTGAAGCTTTTCATTATACAACCAACTTAATAGTTCAATGAAGGATTCAACCTCATTGAGCTTTCAAATTAGTTGCTAGACTTGTGCATATAACAATGTTACTGGAAAGTAGATTCTTTATGGCTGATATTTATGCAAGTAAAATTTCATTCTTGTCAACTTCCAAAATCATTTCTTTTTTGTGTTATGTCTCGTACATCTTACCCTTCTCAGACCCCAATTGTGGAATTACACTATGTATGTTGTTGTTCATGTCATTTACTTGTGAAAGTTTTGTTTTATAGTTCTTGTTCTATTGAAAATGAACCAAAAAGACTAGTAAATGAAGGTTAAATTGTCACTATTTGACTATTGACTATTGAAAATTCTGAAACTTGTTTAACATAACTCATTCAATACATTTACCCTTAAAATTATACTAAATATAGTGATGTAGGAGCGAAATAGGAATAACCTAATCAGTGAAAATGGGATTGTGAGAGTGAAATACGAGCGTTGAAATGTATGAACGTTTTTTTTTACAACTATCCAATTAGTGATCAACACAACAAATGTGAAAATTGAAGTCTAATTAAAACTCTACAACCTCAAATCAAACGTGGTACTAGTTGAATTGTGACAATAGACTAACAGTTTGACACCACTCACATAAAATCATGTGTACGCCATTGATCTAGTCCCTTATTGGTAACCACTTTTCATGTTTCACACAAACATAGTAAAAAATTGTAATATGAGAGAAATATTTTACCATATTTCCCAAAATTGCAAAACATTTTTGTGTATTAAATAATTTAATTTCAAAATTATAAACATGTAGTCAATATGTCCGAGTGGTTAAGGAGACAGACTCGAAATCTGTTGGGCTTTGCCTGCGCAGGTTCGAATCCTGCTGTTGACGATATTTTTTTTCCGCCTCTCGCACTAACGGTAGAAGCCACGACTCGAAGTTTATGGCCTAAGTTCTTACATCGGCCTCAAGTTAATATAGAATCGAGTTTATGGGCTAAGTTCTTACACCGACCTCAAGTTAATAGATAACAATAATAATAATTGAGTCACAATAAAAAAAATTTAGTGACATATACACAAGGGCGAAAAATTATACATGATTAAAATTATTTTTTATGTATATATAGTAGATATTAAACCCCCTTCGGATTGTTCATCTGTTTAATTCTTCATATTATCTATAAGTTGAATGGCATAAAGGCTCCATGAAATCCATATGGCACTCTATTTGGTAATAGGATTATGGCAATTGGCTCACTTTCAAAGTTTTCTGCATCAACTATATAAACCTGCGGTATAGACATAAAATATATAGTCAGATTTCTCTATAATTACGTTTTCGAATCGTCTTTAATAATATGATGAACTTACTTGAGATTGATTTGTATTTTCATTGTGTGTGAATGTCAGAATCCAACCATCATCTTCATCAACACCATCAAGTTTTGGAACAAATGTAGCTCCACTACAAAATGTATTTTTTGGGAAAATGTGATATTCAACCTTAATCAAATCTTCTTCTTCTTTAATATCCTAATAATTAATCAACATTTAAAAATAATATCAATTAGATAAATTAATATTACAATTTTAGAAAATGTCAAACATAATATTATTGTCACAAATTTATTAAGTAGTAATTACCTTAGAAATTTCTTCAAAATGAAGTTTGGCTAGCCCTCCAAATTTAGCAAATCCTCCTGATAAATTCTTTGCTAAATCCAAGATAATATGTTATCATAAAGTTTAATTAGTAACATACAACCATTTATTCACTAAAAAAAATAGGAATATTTAGAATTGAATAACTTTTGTCACGAAATAACAAATTTCGTTGTTAATTTTATTTATCAGCGGATTATCTAAAAGACCAATTAGCTATGAGTTGTTTAGTAACAAATTTTGTAGCTAATTTATGTTTTAAGGATACTAAAAACATCTCATTTTGAATTAAAAATAGAATACTAACCAGAGTTGAAGAAAGTTTCTGAATTAACAAGTTGTTGATAACCAAATTTGTTTTTGAGACTAATGAAGTGTTCATTGATCATTGGGAATTCCATAATAAACCGATGATTGTTTTTAGTTAGATTTTTCATCTTCACTTCACCTGTTTTCATGTTTAATCTCCATTCACAAACATTGAAAAAGGAAAATAAATCTTTTGACGATTCAATGTTATTTTTATTGAAACTCGTCTCGTTCAATGTGTCCAAACTCAACTCTGACTCATTTGGTCTTGGTATAATCCATCGACGAGCTCTACATGCCCTCACCACCACCTTTTACCCACACACAAAAAAAAAACAATTAATTAAGTAATTTTAGCAGTTTCATGATAAATTTTTTTAAAAAAAATCAATTACCTCATCATTATCTTCAAAACAATTTATTAGGTGAAATACATAACATGGTTCAACTTCAAACCATTTAATGGAGTTAGCATCACCATAACGTGGCATTATTCCAATTCTTGCATATCCATATTCATTGTATTTTATTAATCTGCAAAATAATGATATATTAATTAAAGGATTTAATAAAATGTATCTTATTATATTGTAGAATGACTAGAATTATTTTTATACAAATAAAATGTTTGAAATACTTACTCCTCTCCAATAATAAGTCTGGTTAGGTCCATAGTTAGTGGAAAATCCAAAATCACATTATACCTACATATAATTGAAATAACCATATTTAAATAACATTATCATATATAATAATTGGATTTAAGTTCATATACACTAAACTACAAAATAAAAAAGTTTACACTATTAATACTATAATGTAACTAAATATTTTAATTTCATTTTTCATGTTATCATATCAACCGCACGACCTATTATTATGAATTCATTTTATCTGGCATTATTAAAAAATTATACAAAGTTAATACATAAAACATAAACTTGTGAATAATAATTACCTTTTTGTAACTCCAATTTCATGGCAAAGAATACACCTATTTAATTTGAGATCCACCTTATGAATCATTTGTTTTCCATCAGCTGAAAATTTGAAGGAAATTTCTAAATAAATTAGAAAAATAAATAAAAAATAAAAAATCAATTGAAGTTTCCTAAAATTAGCTTCAAAATAGAAAAATAACATACCTGAAATGACTCCTAGCTCAAAATAAGGCTTTAGTGGATATGTTCCCATTATAACAAGTTCACCCGTACCTGGGACTTTCTATTGATCGAGATATAATATAATTAAGTAATAAAATATATATATATATATATATATTTTTTTTTTTTTTTTTTTTTTTTTAAATAATAAATTTTTTAAAAAAAAAAAAAAAAAAAAAAAAATATATATATATATATATATATTTTTTTTTTTTTTTTTTTTTTTTTTAAAAAATTTTTACTTTAAAAAAAAAAAAAAAAAAAAAAAAAATATATATATATATATATATATTTTTTTTTTTTTTTTTTTTTTTTTTTTTTAAAAAATTTATTATTTAAAAAAAAAAAAAAAAAAAAAAAAAATATATATATATATATATATATTTTTTTTTTTTTTTTTTTTTTTTTAAAGTAAAAATTTTTTAAAAAAAAAAAAAAAAAAAAAAAAATATATATATATATATATATATTTTTTTTTTTTTTTTTTTTTTTTTTTTTTTAAAAAATTTTTACTTTAAAAAAAAAAAAAAAAAAAAAAAAATATATATATATATATATATATTTTTTTTTTTTTTTTTTTTTTTTTTTAAAAAATTTATTATTTAAAAAAAAAAAAAAAAAAAAAAAAAATATATATATATATATATATATTTTTTTTTTTTTTTTTTTTTTTTTTAAAAAATTTTTACTTTAAAAAAAAAAAAAAAAAAAAAAAAAAATATATATATATATATATATATTTTTTTTTTTTTTTTTTTTTTTTTTTAAAAAATTTATTATTTAAAAAAAAAAAAAAAAAAAAAAAAAATATATATATATATATATATATTTTTTTTTTTTTTTTTTTTTTTTTTTTAAAAAATTTATTATTTAAAAAAAAAAAAAAAAAAAAAAAAATATATATATATATATATATATTTTTTTTTTTTTTTTTTTTTTTTTTAAAAAATTTTTACTTTAAAAAAAAAAAAAAAAAAAAAAAAAATATATATATATATATATATATTTTTTTTTTTTTTTTTTTTTTTTTTTAAAAAATTTATTATTTAAAAAAAAAAAAAAAAAAAAAAAAAAAATATATATATATATATATATATTTTTTTTTTTTTTTTTTTTTTTTTAAATAATAAATTTTTTAAAAAAAAAAAAAAAAAAAAAAAAAAAAAAATATATATATATATATATATATTTTTTTTTTTTTTTTTTTTTTTTTTAAAAAATTTATTATTTAAAAAAAAAAAAAAAAAAAAAAAAATATATATATATATATATATATTTTTTTTTTTTTTTTTTTTTTTTTAATAGTATAAATTTTTAAATAAGATAATAACATACATCTTATATATGATATTAAACATGCAAGCGCTCTTTCCTTCAAATCTCACTAACATCCAAAAAACAAAAATAATTTTTTTCTGTGGTTAGGTTCATAAGAAAATCATATCCTCTACACGCGTGAGGCGTGTGAGAGACATAATATAAGTAAGTAATATATAATCCATTTTGATAACAACTTAAAATTTTAGATTAGACGATTACTAATATACACCCTATAATTTTTATGAAGAATGTTTAACTGATTAATTTCCCAATACTCTTTTCCAACGACTATAAATTTGTCAGTACTGCCACCAACGAAAAACTAACATAAATTTTCACGTGCTTTAACTCACGAATTTTTTTTACCTTTGGATGGGCTGTGAATGATCGATTCCAAGCTCCATTAACAGTCCAATTTCCCAAAGTTTCTAAAGTTTGTATGTTTATCTCTTGAGGCATATGATTTTCAGCAATTGAATAGTATTTCTTTGAGTGCTCAAACACACTTGTATTGCTTAGATATTTGTGAAATACACCAAATCTTAACTGCAAGATAATAATGATAAGACATAATATATATTCAAAATATTACTAGTGTCAGTGCGTGTGTTGTTTCGTGTATTTTATTTAAATAAGAACAAAACTTTAAAAATTAGTGTATATATATAATTTAAATTTTCGTAGTATCTGAAATGATGTCAAATATGTTGGGACATCCACATAGATATACTAAATATTCTTCATTCATAATCAAAGTTTTCGGGTTTAGGTGTGTGCAATCAACATCTAAGTTTCACCTAAAGAAATTCCCCTTCTAAGGATAAATTACTATATTTTATAGACTGACAACGATTATCGATTCGCTCAAGCTGAATGAACTTGGCATGCTCCTTTAATTTAGGGCTATAGAATTTACTTGCTTCTCACTAATTAACAATAAAATCATGAGTTTCATAACTCGATTAGGCGGTTTGTATCTTTATATATATGACCCAAGAATAATAAGGATAGACAGAGTAAGAGCTTGCGCCCTAGGTATGTAGATGTTTTTTTTTATAGGAAATTCTTTTTCTAGTTGAGATCCTAATATAGGTATAGTTCATGACATACCACATTTAAAAGGAAAGCCATGAAAACAGCAAGAGCATCCCCTTCCATATTAGGAATAATACTTGGTTTTTTTCTATCTTTTTCCATGTTGAATGTGTCTGTTTCTACATATTTGTTCTTGTACAATATATTCCATTTGTTGCCTTTTTCTTTTTCTTTTGTGAAGTACAAAGCATGAAGCATTCCTTCACCTTCAATCCATAAATGGCTTGATTTTCCAAATATTGACTTGGTTGATTTTAGTCCTCCAAAAAGAGGATTTGCTCCTACATTCAGAGATAGATTCGAGATTTAAATTTGATCATAAGTTCACATGATATATAAATATGCCCATTTCACATTTTTGTCCTTCAACATTGGGTGTACATATAACATTGAACAAATAGACACACAAGTCTTATGTGGCGTCCTACATATCTGTGTCCTACGTGTATTATGTCGATCACATAGGATTCATGTGTCTACTTGTTCAACATTATACAAGTTCAAGTGTCGTCTACTTTACACACTCAAAATTGGAGGACATAAATGTGAAATGAAGTCAACTTAAAGAGCATATTATTATTATGCCTATTAATTATAAGCGGAAAGTTTTGTACTATTATCTTCTGTTATCTTCTAGATGACCTGATAGCGTAAGATAAAAAAAATCAAAACATTTTACTTACCATTTCTTATGTAAACACCCTCTGGGAAATCATTTGGAATTTCCCCTTGAATTGTAGTGACTCTCACAGCTTCTCCAATCTCTTCGACAGGTGCAAAATTACTCTGTCAATTATATGTATTTGTAGGTGAAAAAGAAGTCCAAAAAAAAGTTACTAAATATATATAAATTAAAAAGTGTGATAATGGAAATATATACTTCTTCCGTTTGAGTTTATGTGATACATTTCAGATTTAAAGATTCAAACAAGTTTGTTTTTGATCGGAAATTCTTCATATATCTTTTAAATATTTTGAATTATCAAGTATTGTGACTTATAGTACTTTTTACGTAGTTTACAAATATATAAATTTTATTTTAAAAAATTTAAAGATTTCATGAACAAATTCTCGATCAAACTTAAACTGTTTGACTCTTGAAAAATAAAACGTGTCACATAAATTAAGAAAGAGAATATAATTTATATATATATATGTACCTGAGATGGGAGCAAAGGTTGGTCCACAAATTCAAAGGTCAAATCTACAAAATTATCCAATAATTTGAAAGAAATTTCCTTAATAACTTTTGGTACATCCAAATGATCCAAATTTGACAAAAATGGCTGTTCCACAATAAAAATAAAGCAAGTTTTAATCCGCTAAAATTCAAAATTAATATTGGACTAAATATAATTATGCAATAGGTTATAGTCAATCAATCAATCGACAAGTCACAGATATTTGTGTGACTATAAATATATAAATAATTCACCATCATTCAAAATAGTAATTTAGTAAAGAAGACAGTCATTCCAGGCCGACTACTGCGACTATATATATGTACATCAAGTGCAATAGCTTGGAATTAAGCACTAACTACCTTACGATAAAATCCATGAGCTTATGATAAAATCCAAGCTTAAATTGTTGGCTCTGAATAACCAACTCAATAATAATTAAGCTCGTTCTCCCATAACATATGAAAACAACATACGTACATATATATTCTGATAATTATTTTACGTTGACAATCAGTCTATCGAAATTAAACATATATAAGTAAATACATAATAATTCTTAAGGGAAAAAAACGTTTACCTTGAAAGTAGATGAAACAGAAGTTCTCAAATCTTTAAATTTGGGTATAGGAGGTTTTTTCAAACAACAATAATTAACTTGACATGCATAAATATAAGCAGCCATTGGTTTTCTTTACACAATTTTTCTAGTATTGTGAAAGAAGTAGAAGTGAATAAGAAGGTTTTTTATATATAGTTAGATTGTGTGACCACATAGTATTGTTTTCTCCGTCTTAATTTATGTGATAAAGTTTTTTTTTTCTTCTAAAACTTCTAGTCTAAAAGACTAAAACAAGTTAAAGATGTCCGTGTGACTATAAATCATTTCATTAATAGTAAAATAAATATTTTAAAGTTAAATTGTTAGAAGTATTAATTTTTCCCAACTTTGGGTTTGGGGGGGGGGGGGGGGGGGGGGGGC
>NW_006238943.1:1578762-1636944 GCF_000226075.1 Solanum tuberosum | reverse complement strand
GGGATCCTTTTCATAGCTTTTTAAACTCGATTAATTCAAATATACAGTATACGTTGTTATCAAAATCATACTAAATATTGCGCTAATCACAATTATGTATAGAGTTTACTAACGTGTTATAGATGATTAACTGTCTTATTTTTCAGATTATTAAGTTTACTTAATTATAAGCCAGCAAGTCCAATTAATTGATGTTTTATTTGACTTCATTTTCAATTAATAGATGTTTTATTTGACTTTTAATTTTTTGAGATTTAAAGTCGATCATAGCTTGGTGAAGGTTAGGCATAGAGCCAAACTTTCGTCATTAATATTCAGACTTAATAATAAGTAGATAAGCTTTATATCTTCAAACTGAATAATAAACTGGAATAGAGAATCATAAAGACTTTTGTTTTTAAAACTATAGGAATAGAAAATTATGAAAATTTTAGTTTTTCAAAAACAGATAAGATGAATATAAAAAAATATTAATACAAAAATAAAAATTTGATTCCATTCTCACTGAATTTATTGTGTGTTCTTTCCTTAAAAAATTTAACCCCTTTGTTATTGTCCAAAATTTTGAGTTAATTTCTCACAAGATAAGATATTACACTATTTTGTAATGGTTGGCAATTCAAATAAAATTAAAGAACTTCAACGAATTGAAACATTATTTTTATATTTATAGGCAACTAATTAATTGTGAGATGAAGAGGTGCAATTCAAGAAAAAGGTATTTCTTCCGATTCAATTTAAAAATCGCTTTCATAAAAATATTAGATGAAGGGCGGCTTATGGTTGGTGCTTAAAGCCTTTTTAGTGTTGCTGAGCTTGAGTTCGAATCTCACTCTCAACATGTTTTTTATATGTTTTTTTAACTTTTTTTTAGTGAAAATTTTGATCATATCACTATTAAGCTAAGAGAACACCCATAACTTCAAAATCTTAGATCCATCATGTGTTTGAGCTACATGTTTTCCTTTCAAAATTTGTGTTACTCATTACAAACATGTTTTAGTATTGTTCAAAAAGTTTACATGACTAATTGATATGGGGTTGTATGTGTCTAGAAAAACATAATTCTTGGAATGACAATGGAGTGGTGCAGATTTTAAGTTATGCGTGGTGCAGTATGATTTTTAAATTATGCAAGTACAAGATAGATTGAAATAATTTTCTTCTAAATTCTTTTTCTAGTCTTGGATATAAAAAAATTCTTGACATGGAACACTTTTTCTGAATAGGACCTCATGCAGCGTGAATCTAAGCTAAAAAAGAAATTCTCATCTTCTGAATTGAGCTTTAATACGGATACCGAACACCGAATAAAAAGTCAAGGAAAATATTTTTAAGTCATTAGTAAAGATGTTTTAGTGAATAGATAAAGATGTTTAACAATAATTTAGAAAGAATAATTCAAAGTCATTAGTAATTAATAGGAAGTACTATAATTTAAGTCTCATAGGTTTTCCCTAATTAAATCACTTTGTCGTATATTATTTTATTAATACGTGTAGGCTGTAGCAAGGACTAAGACAATCCATTTCTCTTTTCTTAATAAATCTATAATACTCTATAATGGTACTATTTAATGCACTATCAGTCACTATATTAAAAATAATCTTTAGCAATAATTAATTAATTGTAATAACTTAATTAATGATAAATATATTTTTTAGAGACAATTATTACTGACAGTTACATTTTAGCACTCTTTGTAAATGTAACTAAAGCCTATAGCGATATTAAATCTAATGACACATTTAGTACTATTTATGTTGTATAAGATTATAACGATGCAAAGATGAAGAAATTTGAAGCAAAATAATTTTATACCGAAAGTAAAAAACTCAAAAAATAAAATAAAATTGAATTACTAAAATGTCCAATGACCATTTTACCCTTCCCTTAAACACATACATTCTCTATCTCTCTCATTTAAATTAGTTAAAAAGAGAAAAAGAAAAGTGACTCAAACGATCACATAAATTTATAATTTATTTATTTTTTTACAAAAAAATTGGGGAAGCTAGCATTTGAAATATTAAATGAATATTCAATTAATTGATATATAATGTCTTTAATTAATATGCTCGTCCGGAAACAATAACTTGCAGCCATATTCCAACTCAAGCTAAGACAAGTGGATGTTTGGATTCATAATTAATAATAAATAAAAGAGCAAGGTAAATCATATATTAATATGCTAATAAGTATAAAAATTGTAGGGAAGAAATATGTTGAAAAAAAAGCCAAAGATAAAGGTGAATAAAAATATAACACATCTTGAATCTCTTACACAAAAAATTACAGTTCCATTAGTAATGACGAATTCAAGATTTTTACAGGATTCGAAAAATAATAATATAATACCTAAAATTTAAACCTGGAAACTCTTGGTGAATTTTGAACTTTTCCTAACCCATTGAGTCTACTTTTAGTTTTGTGCTTAGTAGACTCACATAAAAAAAAAAAGTAAGAAAAAAAACCTTATATATACGTGTAAATTTTGCTGAAAGAGTTTGGGTGAACACTCTCGATCCTCTCGCACATTTATTTTGTACCGTTCATATTATGCTATATGGTTCACAAAAATTGGCACCCACTAACGATCATAGTGGGGGCTCACCAAAAGAGATCATGTTATCGAGTTCAAGCACACCTGTATTTATGATAGAAAAAACAACAACAACGTCCTCAGTAAACACAAATTAATTATTTAGTAACCATGTGTTTCGCATGTACGATACAAGGATCTAAGTCTTATAACTTTCTTAATTTATCAATATTGAATTACGTATTAGGAATATTAATATTAAGTCTGAATTGTTCTCAATTGATTTTATGATACTCTTGAAATTAGTAAAGTATTTACGATTGTTTTCGTAACAAACTAACAACGCGTACAACAAATACCATTCAAAAATCGAAATCGAATATCTCACAATAGAGAGGTGACAAATAAGACAAATTGCTCAAATAATTTAATCGAGTATAAAATTGAATGTAATTAATAAACGAGCCATGATCCATCGTGTCCTAAAATTTACAAGTTGGTTATAAATCTAGTTCAAGTGGTATGGGCCAAAGAAAGAGAGACTTGACCATATTTTTTTTAAAGGAAAAACTATCTTATTAGACATACATCCAAACTATATATACTAATTCTATCGACACTTTTAAATAATACGTATCTCACCACTAATTAAGAGTTTTCTATCATATATTGAGGAAGATACACCCAGATATATGTATTTTTTCTACCAGAGACACTAAAATAGAGAGAGAGAGGCGAGCGAGATAGTCACGTGTCCTAGATACATGTGAATCACATTAGATACATACTAGATACACGTGAATTACACCAGATACATAGGAGAGTGGTGAGGGAGACATTTGTTATGTATCCTAGATACATGCGAATCTACTTAATTGGATACAATGTATCTACAATAAATTACTCCTAATTTTGACCCATGTATCCCGAAATACATGTATTTGGACGTATAATCTGGGCGTACCAAAGTCTAGTAAGATTCGTAATATTATAAATTAGAGTATATCTAAATAATTAACTCCTAAACTAATGAGATCTTTATTAAAAAAAAAAATTAATAAAGGAAACTAACATTTATTGGCATATATTATATTTTATTCATGCATGTATTTATTGGAGACCGCTAAATGAAACAATTCAATAAGCCAATAAGCACAAGATATTGAATACTATACTATCACTAAAAAAAACAGGTCAAAAAACGAAGGCCAAAACCAACGGATCGATGGATTTTATTGGTTATAAACTATAGTCCATCGATTTTTTTTTCGGATTTTAACACTTTTTTAGTAGGGTATATTGAAGGACATAAATGCCCCATGAAATCCATATGGCACTCTACTTGGTAATATGATTATGGCAACGGCCTCACTTTCAAATTTTTTTGCATCAATTATATAAACCTGCAAGATTGAAATAATTATATACATATTAGAATAAATATAAATTCCAAAATCAAGTTTGAGTAAAAAAAACTATAAGAGGATTCATGAAACACCATTCAAAATTAATCAATCGATCCTAAAATTTTAAAAACTCGACATAACAATTTTTTTTAAAAAACTATATATATATATATATATATATATATATATATATTTGTCCTTCAAAATTTGACTTCAAAAACTTACTGACTTGACTAATTTAAGTTTGCATTGTAATAGCAAATCCATTATGGGGCTATTTGTCCCTTGAAAACATCTTGTGTAATTGTAATAAATACATATAGAAGATTAACACCACACATACAAATCGAGAAAAAATAATAATTATATTATGATTTAACTTACTTGTGATTGATTTGTATTTTCATTATGTGTGAATGCCACAATCCAACCATCATCTTCATCAACACCATCAAGTTTTGGAACAAATGTAGCTCCACTACAAAATGTGTTTTTTGGGAAAATGTGATATTCAACCTTAATCAAATCTTCTTCTTCTTTATTATCCTAATAATTAATCAACATTCAAAAGTAATAACAATAAGATAAATTAATATTACAATTTTAGAAAATGTCAAATATAATATTATTGTCACAAATTTATAAGTAGCAATTACCTTAGAATTTTCAACATGTCTTTCTTCAAAATGAAGTTTGGCTAGCCCTCCAAATTTAGCAAATCCTCCTGATAAATTCTTTGCTAAATTCAAGATAATATGTCATCATGAAGTTTAATTAGTAACATGAAATTTTTTATTTTATTGCTAAATAATAAATATTTATCGCTAATTCTATTTAACGATAAATTAGTAATGAATTCTTAGCTAATAAATTCATGTTTTTAATAATGATTATAATTTATATCTCAATGTTCCAAATCCAAACAGAAATTAGAGTACTAACCAAAGTAATTAGAGAAAGCTTCTGAATCAATAAGTTGTAGATAACAAAATTTGTTTTTAATACCAATGAAGTGTTCATTGATCATTGGGAATTCCATTATAAATTGATGATCGGTTGTAGTTGAATCTTTCAACTTCACTTCTCCTGTTTTCATGTTTAATCTCCATTCACAAACTCGAAAAAATGAAAAAATCTCTTTTAACATCTGAACATTATTTTTACTGAAATTCATCTCGTCTAATTCGTCCAAACTCAGCTCAAACTCATCTACTATAATATCTGGTCTTGGTATAATCGATCTACGAGCTCTACATGCCCTCACCACCACCTTTTACACACACAAAAAAGGATAAAATTAATTAATTTTACTAGTTCCATTATTGATCACATAAATCTGAAATTAAATCAAAAAAATGTAAAGATACCTCATCATTATCTTCAAAACAATTTATTATGTGAAATACACAACATGGTTCAATTTCAAACCATTTAATGGAATTAGCATCACCATAGCGAGGCATTATTCCAATTCTTGCATATCCATCTTTATCATATTTTATTAATCTGCAAAAATCAGAAGTATAAATATACATAAATTAAGAATTTAATTAAAAAATACTTTTCATGAAATTGTAGTATCACTAATTTAAAAAAAAATAATATATCATGTTTGAAATACTTACTGCTCTCCAATAATAAGTCTGTTTAGGTCAATAGTTAGTGGAAAATCCAAAATCACATTGTACCTACACATAATTGAATTGTAAAAATATTAGAATAACATTAACATATATAATAATTGGATTTAAGTTCATAAATTTATACTAAACTACAAAAAATATTTACACTATCGATTAGTACAATGTAATTGGTTATAATGAATTTTTACTTTAGTTTTCAGGTTATCGTATAAAATTTTATAGAAAAAAATACTTATATTATAAGTTGATTTTATTTTATATATATGATCAGTCAGTACATAAAACTTAAACGCATAATAATTACCTCTTTGTAACTCCAATTTCATGGCAAATGATACACCTATTAAGTTTGACATCCACCTTGTGAACCATTTGTTTTCCATCAGCTGAAAATAGGTATTAAGTGAATTTAAAAATAAATTAGGAAATTAAATAAACTTTCCAAAATGGAAAATAACATACCTGAAATAACTCCTAGCTCAAGATAAGGCTTTAGTGGATTAATTCCCATTGTAACTAGTTCACCTGTATCTGGTATTTTCTGTCGAGACATAATATAAATAAATAATTAATTAAAAATGTATTTGTTTTAGTAACTTAAATTTTGAATGTGATAGTCACATCTTTAATGATATCAGAGCATGCGCAATAATCCTATCTAGTTCACATGTTTCTATAGTTTTGCTCACATCCCAAGACAAAAAAACAATATTTTCATTCATTTGACCTGTAAAAAGAAAGAATAACTTCGATCAACTAATTTACAAAATATAATATACATACAATGTATATTTTATACTACATATACATATACTATATACATAATATACAATATAATTATGTAAGAAATCTTTTTTAATAGTCTAAACTTCTAGATTAAACAACCACACGTACACTTTGAGAAATTTTGCAAACAAGATTCACCGTAAAAGATTTATGTTGTTCAAATTCTTTAAAAACACTGATAAATACACATTAAATTCTTTAAAAATAGCATATTTGATTTTTTAGGATTTGATGTAATTACAATTACATTTTAAGAGAGTTCGAGCGACGTAACAAAATGAGTTTTGTGATGAGCCATTACCTTTGGATGGGCTGTGAATGGTTGACTCCAAGCCCCATTAACAGTCCAATTTCCCAAAGTTTCAAGTGTTTGTATGTTTATCTCTTGAGGCATATGATTTTCAGCAATTGAATAGTACTTCTTTGAATGCTCAAACACATTTGTATTGCTTATATATTTGTGCAATACACCAAATCTCATCTGCAAAACAACAAAAATACATACACATAGAATTCAAACTCTTGCTACAATCAATTACATGTATATTGTTCGGATTCTTTAAAAATATTATTGTTGTTATATTAAATTCTTCAAATATGTACTACCTGTAAAGTATCCGACACACACCCTCCATATTTTTAATTAGTTTAAGAAACATATGGTTAGACCACGTTAATAATACCATCATCTTCTCTTTTACATTACAATTAAGTCTCTGAATACATGTGACATTGCACATGCCAGACTCTCAGATTGGGGCTCTGAATATGAAATAGATAATTCTATTCTTAATAAGATATTTAGCATAAGGCTTTAGATATGAAGAAAAAATCTGATAAGAAGCGTTTCCCGGTTTCCTCCTCTAATAAGTTTTACATACTAATTAATCGAGACCTTGTTACATATATCAAATACCGGATAAGAAATCAAAATCAAAATAAAAATAAAAATGAAAGTAGTTCATGACATACCACATTTAAAAGGGAAGCCACTAAAACAGCAAGAGAATCCCCTTCAATATTAGGAATAAATCCTGGGTTTTTAAGATTTTTTTCCATGTTGAATGTGTCTGTTTCTACATATTTGTTCTTGTATAATATATTCCATTTGTTGCCTTTTTCTTTTGTAAAGTACAAAGCATGAAGCATTCCTTCACCTTCAACCCATAAATGGCTTGATTTTCCAAATATTGACTTGGTTGATTTTAATCCTCCAATGAGAGGATTTGATCCTGCAAATAGACGCAGATTCAAAATTTAAATTTTATCGATTTAATTTTTAGGTTAACATTGAAATCATAAATTACACTTTTGGATGAATTAAAAATTTAAAATATATATGCACTCTATGTAAAAAAACAAACATTGAATTCAGTTGAACCTATTAATTATATGCTACGTACATATGCATTTTTGCCTACAAATGACACTAATTTATTAGGTGTGTTTGTTACGGGAAAAAAATATTTTTTTAAGATAAAAAGCTTCTTACAAATCAAAAAAATAACTTCTATTTATGAGATTATAAAGGGAAGAAAAATGGTTTCATAGCTATTTGATTTTATATTTTCAAAGTTTGATTTCGATCGATAATTGAATAATTGAAAAGAGATATTCAGTCCGATACTAATAAATCATATTTCAACTTTCAATGTGTAGTCCCATACTTATAATTCAAACTTCCATATTGTGAATTTCAATACGATAATTTAATAATATCGTATTAAAGTTGAAGTCGACTGTTCATAAAATATACTCTCCCTCTATCCCTATTTACTTGTCCATATTTCCTCTTTTAGATGTCCCTGCTATTTACTTGTCCATTTTGACAAATCAAGAAAGAACAAAAAAAAAATTCCTATTATACCCTCATTTAAACTTCTTGAAAATTTAAACTTCCCCCAACATTGATTAGTTATCTTGAATAAATTTATTTTGGAATCATAATTAATAAGGGCAAAATTGTAACTTCACTATGCTAATCATTGTTGCCTTAATATGTGTGTCATTTCTAAAGTGGACAACTAAATAGGGACGGAGGGAGTATATGTTTAAAAAAAATATAAAAAGATTAGAATATACACAAAGTGAAAGGTGGAATCTTGGATATTCAAAAGATGGGGCATTGGAATTGTCAACAGCTTAAAAATGATTTAAATTCAATTAGTTAAGACTGGCTGCACACAGAGAAATTAAGTGTGTGGGCAGAATGCAGAAAATCATAACACATACCCTAAAATAATCGAATATCAAATGGGTATTAATGTCGTGTATAAATTATCAAAATTAGTTATTGTATTTTTAAAATTTTATTCTTGAATATCGTATCGAATAAATAAACTAATACATATCAAAATATCGAAATAACTTCTCATTCGACTTGATAATTCAATTTTCGGTGATTTATGCTCAGCTCTAATTGGTGGTCTCCACCCTACCTCCAAATTCCGCCCACTAATCGCCCCAATCCCGAGTTTCATCCCATCCATTTAGTGGCAGAATTAAAAAATTTACTAAGAAAGTTCAAAATATAAAAGTACATACACAAAACGAAACAAAAAGAGGTATAATATAATATCTACTTTATAAACATAATTTTTTTTTATATAAATAACATAATTTTCTATCGAACGAAATTTGAATGAATTCTCTCATTTCTATCTGGCTCCGCCCCACAAACCCAATCATACCCCAGACCCCCCTTTCATCTCCACCGCCTCACCCCCTTCACCCACCCTTATCCCTCACCTCACCTCCAGATTATAAATGCTTACCTAAGTTATATTTCTCTCGTTTCAATTTATATGTCTGATTTTAATTTGATACAAAATTAATTAAGAAAGTGAAGACATATGTTTTAAATTTTATAGTCTAAAACTAAAGATACATAGAATATATCAAAATATTCTTTAATAATCATCATACTTCGATAATGTAAAACAATTTCATGTTAACACACTAATATTAAAACTATCATACCCAACAACACACTTAATATTCATGTAACTAGCTAGTTTCACTTATTACGAGCCACATGCAATTATATTTTTCTTAGATGATCTGATAGTGTAAAAAAAACGTATTTTATACACTTTCTTACCATTTCTTATGTATACACCCTCTGGAAAATTATCTGGAATTTTCCCTTGAATTATAGTGACTCTTACAGCTTCTCCAATTTCTTCAACAGGTGCAAAATTACTCTATCAATTATTTATTTGTGAAAATACACAAAGTCATGAACAAATAAATGTACCAAAAAATGTGATAATTAATGGACAAATTAATATATATATTTTTTATTTATATATAATTATATATATACCTGAGATGGGGATAAAGGTTGATCCACAAATTCAAAGGTCAAATCTACAAAATTGTCCAATAATTTGAAAATAATTTCCTTCAATATAACTTTTGGAACATCCATTATCAAGGGAAAATGTTCCAAATTTGTCAAAAATGGCTGTTACACAAAAAAAAAATGAAGCAAGTTATAATTGTGCACAAAGTTCAAGGGAAAAAAAGATTTTTGAAATTGTTAGTATGAAATGAGTCGATTTTCGACTGACATGTGCTTTTTAATAAAACGTCTGTAGTAATTCACCTTCAGATTAGACGAGACTGAAGCTCTCAAGTCTTTAAATTTTGGTATAACAGGCTTTTGCGAACAACAATAATTAACTTGACATGTATAACTACAAGCAGCCATTAACATAAAAAAAATCTTTTTTATTTATTTCTTCACTATTTTTTTGGATTATTGAAAATTTGAATAAGAAGATATGCTGTTTTGATGCATTAGAATGGATGAATTTATAGTTAGATTGTGTGACCACAAAACATTATTTTACTATTTTGGCCAAAAAGATATTTCCTATACTTTCCCCACCAAGTAGCTGCTCCAATGCTATAATTTATTGCTAGTTTTATTTTGGGGTTTTCCACCTTATAGGGTTTGGTATTTACATTTAGGGTGTGTTTGGTATGAAGGAAAATGTTTTCCTAGAAAATGTTTTCCTGGAAAACAAGTTGATTTTTGACTTATTTCCTTCATACCAAACACCCTTAGGCTTGATTAATTTAAATTTGTCATGCCTAATATAATTAATGTTTTACATTGACTTTTTTTTTTTTTTTTTAAAAAAAAGTTCACCATTGGAAGGTTTATAAATCAAACTTCCGGTGAAAGTAAAAGATGGACGAATATATGATAATTGATATCTCTTAAACTTTTTTGTCGATCGAATCACTAATTGTATCTAAAATATGATGTTCATATCGGAAAAAAAAGCCTTGTTTAGCTTAGCCAATCTTTATTATTGTTAGTCAACTAAGTAAGGCCTGATGGATGCGTCATAATCGAAAAACTAAATAACTTTTGTGTAATTAGATAATTATTGTACATATTAAAAGTCATATAGCCTAGCTCTATGATGTACGAAAGATTGATAAATTCCACGGGGTGGTGGGAAAAGGATCGATAGCTATTCTTGTATCGTGCTAATTTTAGGCGCACCTATGGGTGCGTTTGACATGAAAGAAAATGTTCTGTGCGAAAAATATTTTCTTGAAAAACAAAAATATTTATACGTTAGGTGGGAGGGGGGGGTGCCATTTTTTTAAGGTAGGCACATATCACAATTAGCTAAGAAACTAAGTAATTAATTAGTAACATTTGTGGGTATATAGTACTGTTAAAATATATTTTAAAAGAAGTGGGAATATTAACTGTCTCATACTTGAAATTTTGACTATTATTGAAAGTGGTAATGGGATGGTTTGTAAGTGTTTGACATGTAATTTTATTTTGTGATTTGAAATTATGAGATCGAAGTTAATGTTTGGATATACGATTTTATCTTATGATATCTGTTGACACCCAATTTTGACCCTCCCCAATAATAATTAATTAATTTCTGAGCTTCTTAATTTTTCAAACTATTTAAATAATTGACTTTTACAAAAATTCAAAATATTGTTCAAGTTATTTTAAGATAGTTTTATCACTTTTTATAATTTTTAGATCATATATATGTTTTGCATAATTATGTATATAATTAGTATATTTTATGATTATTTGAAGGTCGTCTCAAAAAAGATTTTATTTTTAATTAAAATATTTTTGGTTAAATTTAAATAGTTTCATATTTTCGAGTTATTAGTCATAACTGAGTTAATTATTATATTGTGTTGAGATTAAGAAGCTCGTTAGTTAATTATATTAATTCGTCTTATTTAACTGCTAACTGAATTAATTAAAAGAATTCAATTTGGCTAGATTGTTAATTTATCTACCTAACCCCTTTATTGCAATTTTAGCCCCTTTTACCCTATCATTTAACTCAATATTTGCAAGACCATATTTTGGCCCAAATGCAATTCCAATCTGCCAGCCCAACAATAATACATTATAACAGCAATACAACTAACACCAAATGACCCTGGATCGTTTCTCTTCTTCTCCCAGACCCATTTTCCCTTTGCTCTCTAACCGACCCGGCCCAAACCCAATTTCCAATCCCAATAGAAACCCAAAAAATAGCAACAATACGTATTACAACATCAACACCCAAAACCAGTACCCCACCAGCGCGTCTTCTTCCCCAGATGCGAGCAGAAATTCCCATTCCAGACGCGACAAAATATAAACCCAGTGCTTCTGTTGTCGTCCAGCAGCCCAGAAATCGCGAGTAGCGCGCGACCCCGTCCCTCTCCAATTCGTACCTACCAGCATCGCGTCTCAGTCCTGAAGACACGTCGGCGCTCAAGGACAAGGGAGTCGATTTTAGCCGTTTATCCCCTCTTTCCTCTTTCGGAATGGGGCGAATTCCTCAGAAAAGGTTGTCTCCCCATAAGGGTGAAAGATTTTCAATTTTGAATTTCGAATGGGCCCTTCCCTATCCAGATTTCAGCGATTCCCCCCCCCCCCCATTTCCAAAAGGAAATTTCCTTCCTATATAGGTTGCATTATTCACTGTTGAAAAGGGGAGAAAAAAAAATAAAAAAAAATAATCTAAAATCAAAGAAAAAAGGAGTTCATTCCGGGTTCTAGTTCATCCTTTGCTTCCATCACTCGTTCAGGTGCATTTGAGTTCGAGGATACTCGTGAAGTCGGTGGTGGTGGAACAACTCAACTCCTCTCGCTTGTCGTCTCGTTTCGCTGCACTTCGAAAGGTAAACTTCACTTCATCTTATGTCTTTTATTTCTCAAATTGTGGGTTGTTCTCTGTTTGGTCATTATAAGCTATTTAAATGCTGAAATATAGAAATCTCAACTCATTAGTAGCTTCAAATTCAGTAGGATGCTCTTATGTCGTCTATTTGGTGGTTTTCGTTAGTTTGTTTGCTGGGAGTCTTGATGGCTCTGTGTGACTTCGAGTGGGTTTTCTTTTTTTTTCTGTTTTTTTTTGTTGTTCCACTGTTAACCTCGCCTTGTTGGTGGTGAAGCTATGATTCTGTCTCCTTAATGCGACATGTAAAGGGTGTGGTTGCCTTAGTCCTTTTCCTTTTCACGTTGTTGGCCATTTTTTTTTATCTGCTAGTAGGCTACCAGGCGAGAGTTGGCACTGTTGACCATGATTTTCATATGCTTATCCGTTTGAAATAGCATGCTAACCTTCAATCAAGAGTTTTCTTCCCAATAGTGTTAGTTGTAGGCTTTGTTACCATGCTTTATAAGTTGTTCTTATTTCAAGTTTGCCGTAATCAAATTTTGAGTTGAAGTGTGTTTGGTATTACTATTCTTCAACTACTTGCAATTTACAAATGCACTACTCTTAATTACTTGCTTCAGTGTTTATTTTTCTGTTTTTATTTTTAACTCCCCCAGGTAAATAAAGATTTATTGGATGTTTACATTAAACTGATAGATACATGACATGTGTTTATACATATTTCTTTAACTCTTAATCACGCTTTATTAAAATTCATCATAGCATTATTAAACTATTTATAAGTATCGAATGTGGGTGAACATTTTGCTTGAAATAGGCATTAAACAAGTTGTTCTTTTTTTAATATATATATATGTTTTAATTTAAAAAGTTTAATACACTGTAACTTCTACAGTTACCTTTTTTCATTTGATATTTTATTTTGTTTTAATTAAGATTTTAGTTGTCTTTAAACATGAATTATAGCTAGGTGATTGATCGAAAGTACCCAAGGAATTTTGTTGTCCTTAGAGTAGAATTGTTGTTTCGGTTAGGGTCATTTTAGGTATTGGCTAATTGTTCATTATTTTATAGCTTAGAAATCAGCTCCCAACATGTTATTTGCTAGTTAAAGTGTGGTAATCTCATTTATCATATTTAGTTCATAGTAATTCTTTAATATGGGATGTATGTTTCCATGATTGGTGGAATAAACTTCTTTTTCAGTTGTATGTCATGATTTCTTTTATTTAAAGTTTGGTGCAAAGCTTTGTTTGATAGGGATTCGTCATTTTGTTGTCTCGGTTTATATAAATTCTTCAAGGTTGAATCAATCGCTTGAAAATTGATCATATAGCCCCTTCATTAAAAATAAAAATAAAATGTGTTCAGTTCATTTGTGCCTTCTGTGGGATTCCCAACAAGTTATATTTATTCATATAATGATGCCATTTTTTCTTGCATTTCGAATTTTCTGAATTAATCTACAGTTCATTGTTGACCTATTTAATTATCGTAAAATAAATTTTAATTTCGCACTTCTCTTTGTTTGCATGTGGAATTTGTCTGGGTCTTCGCAAACTCTATCTTCGCATCTTTCTTTGGGCCACGGAGGCCCATGTTCCACTTTTATCCGAGTCGACTAGCCTATTAAAAATCGACGTACAGGTCCCGAAGATGAAAGAATTTGAAACAGATCGAAAGATTGAAAAGATTGGGCCAAAGGCCTGATCTTCATAAAAGATTGTATTTTGTTATTTTGGGCCTAAGCCCTTGTCATTTCATTTATTATTATCTTGTTGGAATTTAGGACATGTGGAAGATGGGCCTAAGGCCCAAAGGAATAAATCTCGAAATTTAGTCTAGGACAGGTACAAAAACTGGCAAAATTTGGGTCAAAGGCCCAAAACAAAAACGGGCCCAAATACTGGCCCAGGTGGACAGGAAAACCATATTTGGGCCCAAATCCCTTTCCCTCCTTTCTCTGTTGTGTTTATTTACTCGTCATTATTTGCTATTAATCTTAAGGTTTTTAAATTTTCAAATCCCTAAAAAACACTCATTTTGAACTAATCACTTAACTAAATTATTCGTTTCTTACTTGACTTAAAAAATGAATAAATAAATAAATAAGTTTACAAAATACTTCACTTGGATAATATTCTTCTCTTAAAATAGTTCTAACCATAAAGCAACTCAATTTTGCAATTTAAGTTAAAGTTAAATTATTTTAGCCAAATAAAATTAATTGTCGGATAATCGCATTAGCGGATATTCTAGGTGCCTTAAAAACCTTCCTAGAATATTAATAGGAACCTCGAACCCCTCTTTAAATATTTTTCAATCGATTTTCCTGTTTTAATCTTTTAAAAAATAAGTTTTCTTAATTTTCCTGTAAAAATTAAGTGGCGACTCTTAAAACCAGTCTTAATTATATTTTTAAATAAAACAATATCAACTCATGAGATGAAATTCTAAATTCTCCAAAAAGCTTGATTTGAAAATCTCATATTCATGTTTCATATTTTCTGAAGTTCGATCAAGAAATGTTGTGTTTATTTTAGAATAACTTTATGATAGTATATTATACTTTTGTTATTAATTTTGCTTATTTGTTAAGATTGTATGAAGAATTGAGACAATTTTGATAGTTTTCATAACTTATATTTTTTTTAATGTTTATGAGCAAAAATCTATCTATATATAATAGGAGAAGAAAAAGTATCACATGTCAGCACCACAAAATTTCTCCATTTTTTAGTTTTAAAAATTAAAATTTTAAAATAATTTTACTTTGCATTAGTTATTAAATTTAAATTTAAATTTTAAAAAATCAATAGATATTTCAAAAGTTTTTTTTAAAAAGAATTAGAAAGTTACCACAGTTAATATAACTATTTTCTATTATTTTTATTTTTATTTAAAAAAACAGTTTCTACACGTGGTTAAATTTTCTTGGACTCTTATTTTTATTTTCTAATTAGAATATTTATTTTTGTCCTATGTATTTGTGAGTATAAGTGGACAAATGGGATAATGTCATGTAGTTTAAAAACTGCCAATTGACCAAAAAAAACACTTTCAATTCAAAAGAAATAATTAATAAATAATCTAATAAAAATTTAAAATATTGTCAGTAAAATAAATAAGACTGTGGGTTTTCGTAGGGGAAATGGGTAGTATTTTTTTTCCTTTTTTAATTTATTAAATCTTAAATCTACGGATAACATGCCTAGAGGAAACTTTCAATTCATAATAAAATAAATAAATAATTAAATTACTAATAAAAAATAATAATTAAAAACTTATTGTCAAAAAAATTAGAAAATTAAAAAATGTGGATTTTCACAGGGAAAATGCGGTAGTTTTTTTCCCTTAAATTTTTTTATTAAATTATATCCAGATAACATGGCTTATTTTTATTTAATAATAGAAAGAAAAAACTTTAAATCCGGATTAAAAAAAGAAGAAGCCACGTCCTTTAAGGAAAAAAAAACTTAAATTAGCCATGATAAGAAACTGAAATTGGACTTATCTTTCACCTCCAAAGGAAACTGAAGAAATATCAAACACATAAATGAGGGACAATTCTTTCAACGGGAAAAAAGAAAATAGAAGGAAAAGTTAAAATTAGGGTGGAATTTGGAAAGTCTCCAGAAAAGGAAAGAAGACAGAGGTGAAATGGGTTGGTCCTAACAAATTGTACACATTAAGCTTTTCTTTTTTTCTTTTTTTAACATTTTCTGGCCCATGGACACAATTATTTTAGGAAAAATTACATAAGTGAAGGTCTTTTATTTAATAATTTACCACTTTTTAAAATATACTTTTAATTTATTACCATTTTTGTCAACTTTTAGCAATACTTAAAACAATTTTGTTCCTTTAAACTTAGCAAAAAGTGCTGTCATTCGCAACTTTTAGCAATACTGTCATTTAGCCAAATTGTTATATATGGTTAAAAGAATAATGTTGACAAATGACGTAAATATTTTTTAAAAAGGGTACATGTAAGTGATTTTCCCATTATTTTATGGTATTGTTATGATTATTAATAAAATTGGGGTAACACCCACCAAAATTTAATTAAAAAAAAAGAATTTTAAATAATTAATTTAAAATTTGAATTTCAAACAATAACTAACCTTATCCCTAAAAAAAACATCTAAACATCATAACCCACATCTTTGGAAAATAACTACATCATCCACATCTTCTTAAATCAACTCTTCAAAATATGAATCCAAACATGTGTAAAACAAAAATCACATTTAAACAAAAATCTGATTACACTTACAAAGATCATAAAAGCATATTTAGAGGAAGCATAGTAGTATATTGTGTGTGTATATGCACTCTCTCAATTGTTTGAGCTGTTTGATTATGATTGAAGAGAAAGAAAGAAGAAACTAACGATAAAGAAATGGAGAAATTTTGAAGAATTTCATGACGGAGGATCATGTACGCCACCTTTTAATATTTTTGGTACATAAATTACTACAATTGTTTCGTTGATTTGGTGGCTTTGCATGACATTTAATTTTTTCTTCATAAATTAGTTTTTTTCGGTTCATTTTTAATAATTATTGTAATGATCCCTTTTTATGTGATTTATGGCCGAAATATATAGTCATAACTTGGTTATTTGAATAAGATTTATTTATTACTATCATAACGATCTGACGGCGAAAAGTGTAAAGTAACAAATGAAAAATTTATAATGATAATTTTCCATGTTGGTAATTTGTGTAACTCAAATTTTTTGATAGAAAAAATCTTTTAAAAAAAAATTACATATCACATTACATATGATGCAAAAATAACAATATAGCCAAAATATTGATAGATTTTTAATAAAATAATATTGAATGATCTTTTATTTAACGAGTCATGACAACTTTAAGCAATCAATGGATCCTACAGCAATACTAAAAAGATGTTGAATTTTGATATCAAATCTCAATATCCTACATTTTCTCTCTAATTTGCATGGAAGTTTATTTTATATAGTGATTGAAATTATATTTGTTGAATATAAATAATAAGAAGATTTTTACTAATGAAATAAAAGTACAATTAATTTTTTTTTTGTAAAAGTAAAAAACTGTATAATTATTAACATAATATATCAAAAGATGAGCAATATAAAGGACATAAGTGAAAAAAATATACTTCTACGAAAACACATGGCAAAAGGTTAACACAATAATTATTGTTATGAACAAGAAAAAAAACATATAAATAAATAATTTCAATGTGGAAATATATTTAAATTCAAAATGAGAAAGCATTTTGAATTATGAATGTTGTGTATGTATAATAATACAACATTATGCCTGCTATAAGATATATCATATTTCTTTTTTTTTTTACCAAATTATTTATTTTTCGATGCAGAAGGGAGATGTATTAGAGTAATATTTAATTGTATATATTTTTGACACGATATGTATATTACAGTAAACACATAAATAATTTATTAAGGAGGTTCAAATATAAAAGTAAGCAGTAAACACACAAAGAAATTGAGAAGAGTCAACCCATAATACATTCATAAAAATAATTTTAAATTTATATAGTGTAGTTTTCTATCTAAGAGATTAATTTTCTTTAACTCTACAACTATATTAGAGTAAGAACTTATAAGTATCAAGAGTGCATACCAAGTTATTAAATAAAATGTATATAGAGAAATTAAATTGAAAGCTATACAAATGTAGGTAAAAATGACAGATCTTATAATCTCAAGAAAAACTATTTCATTATTTTATTTAATTAACATAAAGATTATGTAACACATTTGGGGAAATATTTTTTCATAAGTAAAATCACAAAAGTTATATTTATCTTTTAGAGTTGTTTAAGTTTCACTTACAAAATCATACTATAATTTGCTACTTAAAAATCTTAGTATGAAATTAATGAGTAGTTTACGAAATCAATTCTTGAAAATATCATACGAATTCATGAATACACTTTGAATATTATTACATATAACATAGAATTTGGCATAATTTTAGATCGAGAAAATATTTTTATAACTATTTAAAAAGATAAATTAACAAGATGATAAATTTTATAAATTATTTTTAATTTAGAAATTATGACATTTTAACTTAAAAATTCAAATTGCATGTCCAAACAAAACTTCAATATCCTCTCATATAATTTCATAGGCATAATACATAAATGTGCACTTTTTGGTCTCATTTCACATTTATGTCCTTCAACTTTGGGTGTGCACAAATAGTTACTTGAACTTGTATAAAATTGAACAAATAAACACATGAGTCATATATGACATAATACATCTAGGACACCATGCACGACACAACTTGCCATATAGGATGTCACATAGGTCGTGTCATGCGTTTATTTATTCAATTTTATTCAATTTTAGGTGTCTTCTTATGCACACTCAAAGTTTAAGAACATAAACGTAAAATCCAAGTTAAAGGGCACAACATGCCAAGTCTATTACTAACATTTTTGGGCATAATATACTGTTAAATATATTTTAATATTTTAAAAGACGTGGAATATTAACTGTCTCATACTTGAAAATTTGACTACTATCGACATAAGTTATGGTGAAATGGTTAGAATTTCCACATTCTTAATCAAGAACATTTGAGCCCTAATAATAAAAAAAGATTATGGTGAGGATCGCTCCTAAAAAATGAACCCTACAAAGCGTGACTTAACATTAATTATCAAGCTCCAACATAAGTACACACATGACTGAAAATAAAAAAGAAATTATTTTATTATTGCCCTTCTACTCTTTATTCCACCAGTCCACATGCCTAAAAGTTGTTAAAAATCCTTGATGAAATATATGCTGTAACAGTTTATCTCACTGTTAAATCTATCTTTAGCAATTTTACACTTTTTTTTTACAGTGACAAAAGGGTAGTGGTAGATTAGATGATACCAATGAACCATTGAGAAGAAAAAAAAAACCAAGAAAATTTTGTTAAGGTACTCTAAGATATGGCTACAGAGACTAAATCTAGTGTAGTGAAGGGGAAACCTAGCAGTAATAATCAAGTTGGGTCATCTTCAAAACCCAAATTTGATTCATCAGTTATCAAGAAAAAGGTTATTCAGATCTCATCTAAGCCATCTGCAGATTCAAAGGGTAAATCTGCCATTAATGTATCTAAAACTGAGGTAAAGATTCTTGCTTTTTGAGAAATTTTGCTTTAATTGAGATCCATCTGTATAAAGATTGGATTTTTATGCTTCATATTTTGATATTCTTGAAAAATTGAGGTGCCCATAGGCAAAAGATTCTTGCTTTTTGATAAATTTTGTTCTAATTGAGATCTATTTAGTTCAAGTATTGGGGAAAGATTGAGGTTGTATCTGCAAAAAGATTGGATTTTTATGCTTCATATGTTGATGTTCTTGAAAAATTGAGGTGCCCATATGCAAATAATTCTTGCTTTTTGATAATTTTGTTGTAATTGAGATCCATTTAGTTCAAGTATTGGTAAAAGATTGAGGTTATATCTGCAAAAAGATTGGATTTTTATGCTTCATATGTTGATATTCTTGAAAAATTGAGGTGCCCATATGCAAATGATTCTTGCTTTTTGATAAATTCTGTTCTAATTGAGATCCATTTAGACATTTAGTTGTAATATTGGTAAATAGTTTGTCTATTGGTGAAAGCTTGAGGTTACATCTGCAAAAAAGATCATGTTTTTATGGTTCATATTTTGATATTCTTGAAAATTTGAGGTAAAAAGATCAACTTTTTATGCATCAAATGTGATATTCTTGAAAAATTGAGGTGCCCATCTGCAAATGATCATTGCTTTTTGATAAATTCTGATCTAATTTTGATCCATTTAGCTCTAATATTGGTAAATAATTTGCTTATTGAGTGAAAGATCGAGGTTACATCTGCAAAAAGATCAAATTTTTATGCTTCATATTTTGATATTCTTGAATCTATGAGGTAAAAGATCATCTTTTTATGCGCAAATTTTGATATTCTTGAATAATTGAGGTGCACATCTGCAAGAAGATCATTGGTTTTTTACAGTCAATCAATCTCAATGTTAAACTAGTGTTGATCTGTAATATGAATGTTCTGTATAAACTCTGCTCTATTCGAGATCTATTTCATAACAATATCAGTTAATAATTTGTCTATTGATAAAAGATTGAGGTAGCATCTGCAAATGATCGTCTTTTTATGGTTCAAATTTTGATATTCTTGAGGTAACATTTGCAAGAGATCATGCGTTTCTCGTGTTGCAAGTATTGATTACTAGTATTCCTTTTTCCTTAGGAGTAATTAAGGATTTCCCTTTCAACTCTCTTTATCGTCTCTAACACTGAGGTACTTCGTTTAAAAGAAAGATCATTACTTTCCTTGTTCTTCAAACTTCTGATATTCTAGAGTAGTTAAAAGATTCTTCATTTCCTGTCTTTGTTTGTCTTGTTTCGTGGGAGTGTGAGATTTCTTGTTGATTTGTTTTTCGTGTTGAATTGGATATTGTATTTTGAGTGAATAGGGTTAAACTAAGATGCATGTGTGACTTAGTAACTGTATTACGCTTAGGCCATGAATTTAGTTTTCTCTAAACACCAATTACCTTTAAATTGATAATTTAGAACATAAATGTATCTATATCTCAATTGGTTTCTTTGAGTTTTCTCATCCAACCCCACCTACTCATTACAATTATTTAGTTCTATAGAAATTAATCACCGAAGCTTATTCTGCTTTGACGATGATGACCTTAATTAGTTCTTTGAATCCTTATTGTCCAAGTAAAGGTGAAAGGAAAGACAACCTCAACTTCATCCAAGACCGTCACGAAAACGCAAACCAAAACTAGAGTGAAGAAAGTGTATTCCTTGGCTGGCCAGAAGTTTGATGTTCCTGAAGAGGTGATATAATCCTTATTTCCTTCATGATCTGTTTAACAATTAATTTAAATGGAAAACCGTACTGGTCCAAGATTTTAATATTGTGTTTTCTCTTCAACAGCGAGAACCGTTGAGGTTATTCTATGAATCATTGTCAAAACAGATACCTTCAAGTGAAATGGCTGAGTTTTGGTGAGTTTTCTTGACATTTGCCTCTGGATCTTCTACTTATAAAAAGAACAAAAAACTTGTCTTGCAACCTTATATCTGTAAGCTATGTGTAGAAATACACTTGTTCAGACTCTTCAAAAATATTATCGCACCCGTGTCGGATCCTTAAAAAATGCACTACTTTTGAAAGATCCTACACATGCTCGTCAACATTTTTGAAGAGTCCGAGCAACACAGAGTAGCAGTGTGCTTGCTTGTGTCTTCATTTCTCAATATTGTTAACTGCTCTTGAATCCACCTCAGCCACTTTCCCTGTATGAGACTCCACAACAGGATTAGGTCCTACCTAGTGGCTTTAAATTCTCACACTGCAGAGAAAAATCTTTCTTTTTCTTTTTTCATAAGAATAATGTCCGTGTCAACTTACGTGCACGTCACACTAATTCTACGAGGTACGTGCTACCTCCACCAGCATTGTTACCAGGTAAAAGGTCCACTAAGGTTTGGCAAGAGTGAAATCTTTTTTTTGTTACGAAACTATTACAACTTACCTCTTTCATATCAGAATATCATGTTGTAGACAGAGTAGGAACAAAGTTTGTTTTGAAGTGAAAGAAGATTAATATTTGTAGTAATTTTAGTATAAGAAAGGGGTTCTCAGAGATTTGGCTTAGGCTTCGATTTTACTTGTAGTTTTGGTAACAAATGCTAGAAAACACTTATATACTAGTCTAGGGAAGACTCTAGATAAACTAGCAGCACATACAAATTTAAGATACTGATTCAAGAAACTTCTAGATTTATGTTTTCATAAGAGAATCAGAATATTACACTTTCTTTTGACACTAGTCAACCTTGATGTGTTCGTGTGGTTGACATTCTGGAAGAACAAAAAATTGATCTTCGACACATATTTTATTCGTGATCTTAAATAGACACTTGATTTTCTCCCACTTCTCCAAAATGACGGTCTTTTTTGGAGTATATCCGCCCGCTGCTCATTAGTGTTGTTAAATCTGCTGAAAGTTTTTGCTAGCTGACTCTGATGAAGCGATCGGCATAGCAGACTGGATTCTTGGTTTCTCGCAATAGATTGGAAATGTAGCCCCTTCTGCTAGAAATACAAATTTTCAAGAATTCTTCTCATCCGTATTACTTCACGAGTTGATTCCATAGCCGAATTGTTCTCTCGTTTGGTTCAACTGAGGAAATGTAACAGTCTTTAGTTTCCTCGAACACCTAAAGACAACAGTTTTTCCGAGATACAAAATATAGCTAGATGTGCTCCTTATATCCAACTAGCTAGCTTTTTTTCTTCCTTTTATGTAGTCTAAGATGCCTTTTATTTTCGTTGAAGGTGCCGTAGAATGCATTTTCACTCAGCAATAAAATGAACTATTTTGGTTCCTTCATGAGTGTAGAAAGAATATTTACAAACCGAGTAATGTCAGGCCTTGTGTGTGCGAGATTGGAGATTTTGAGTATTAGGAAGCTGGAAAAATTTTACACCGCTTTGTTGTGTAAATGAGTGATCATGAAGGCCCATGGCCTAGGTTGGTGACTTCCATTATACTATGGAGGGCTATCCATGCCTAAGGTCTGGTTGAATTTGGATGAGTTGAAAATGGATTGAATAAAAGTTACTAGTATTGTTTTTATTGTCCTTTCATGCTTTCGAGTTTCCAAATAGAGTTGAAATAAGACTTTTGAGGCATGTAAAATGCAGGTTGATGGAGCATGGTCTATTATCACCTGAGAGATCAAAGAAGGCGTTCGAGAAAAAACAGAGAAAGCAAAAGCAAATTCGAATGGGGACTCCTATTAAATCTCCTCCTCCGCGACCATTCATTAGCAAAGCCGAGAGCTCAAAAAAGCCACAGCAAGCATCAAAGAACGGTGATATAAAGGCGAAGAAACGATTAAAAAGTGATAGTAGTGATGACGACGACGAGTTCATTCTAAGCCCAAAGAGAAGAAAAGGGTAAAAAAAAATGAACTCTGCATTTGCAAGAATGATAGACTGGAGGAGCCATTCTTGATTTTCTGTTATTATTGAAAATGAAAAAAATCAAATAAAATTTATAGTTTACCAATTTGTACAATAAACTTATAGTTGTTATAGAAACACAGTTTTCTGTATAATGTAATACTCTTTGCTTAGGTTTTTTCTCTCTTTCAAGGATTAGAAGATGAATACAAAAATTATATGTGTGTTTTTAAAAGCTCGTATTGGAGTTCGACTAAATCTGAATTTGCGCTGGAGGTCTCACACTCCCTAACAAAGGCGACTTTGTACTTTGAGGAGTTCAATCCGAGACCTCTAAGGATGAAAGAGTACTTACTACTCCACTACAATCCTTATTGGTTGTTTGGATACTTTGTTCATGGGAAGTTGCTACAACCTTTTAAATTTTAGTGTGTGTTTTTATCTTGTGGCATTTGGTATTCGAAAGTCATTAGTCTGATTAATTCAAATTCATATCGAGTAAATTCACCAAGAACGGTAGGTAAATCAATATGGTATTTTAAATTTCCTTGAGAAAGAAATTTTCAAAACTAAATTATGTGCTAGTATGTATGGAGTTTAAAAGTGATCACTTTAATCATTTGTCTTATATACACATTTTGAAGTGATCACTACATATTTTCACAGTATATATTAAGGACTATTTCGATTACGTGATATATATTAATGTTTAAAACTGTCTAAGAGACCAAAAAAAATATTGATCTTTAGGTTTCATTGGTTATAATGTTTTCCTAAAATTGCTTCTCTAACTTGATTTTGATTTAAAATTTGTTATTTGATTTTGAGTTTGACTTGTGTCGCTTCGTTAAAATTAAGGACAAATTTGTTCCAAAATATAATGGAAGGGATAAATTTGAACCAAAAGTATAACGGGAGGGGTATATTTGACCCAAAAACATAACAATCGGTATATTTGAACTATTCTAATAATACATGGGTGTATTTGACACTTTTTCGTAACATCAATGGGGTTTGGAGAAGATAGGATGTATGCAGACCTTACCTCTATCGTTGCAGGATAGAGAGGTTGTTTATGCTAGACCCTCAACTCAAAAGAAACTTAAGGGAACGATGACAAGGATCATATTTGTGGGTTAGAGAGACTGTTTCTAATAGACCCTCAATTCAAAAGAAACGTAACAGGAAGACAACTTCTTAAAAAATTCACTTTATGTATGGGGTTCTCCCAGAGCAACATCCTTAGAGTTCATTGATGGTATTTTAAACTTGCATCTTGAATGAATTTGGAAACAATTTGGGTGGCTCAATGCCTTTAAAAATGAGGCATATACCTTAGGCCCCCAAAATTATTTTTTTTAGTAATAGTAAAATTATTATAAGCTTTTTTTAACAAAAAAAAAAAACTATATTTTTTAATTTATTTATCATTTTTTTAGTTTGTTTCGAAACATTAAAGAATGTTTCTTTTTTATGGATCAATTTTTAAATTTAACTTCCACATGATATGTTTAAGACCACAAGATTAAAAAATATTTTGGTATATATATCTTTAGTTTAAGACCATAAAAAATAAAACTTTTTTAATTAAAAAGAAAGAAATAACTTGAATCTCAGATATAAAAAAAATTAATTAAAATTTAGACCTCCAATTTATTTTTGGCTTTAGGTCACTAATTAGCTTGAGCCGCTCCGTGGATTATGTGAATTGATTATGTAATTATGGTGGCTCAGGTGTTGTAATACCTCTGCCCCATGTGATAAAAATGTTTATCAATTTACTACATCAACTAAGAAATTCAATTTATCACACAACCTTAGTCAATTAGGATGCTACTTGCTTTAGGTTTCCATAGCTTGGGCATGGGTCAACAAATCACATTATGTGTCAACAAGATCACAAATTTACCGCCTACTTTATATGATTTATCTTTTTTCCTTTTCTAGATTATTTTAGAGCAATCGAAGGTTCAGATTGATGAAATGATAAATCAACTGAAACAAAGGAGTATCAGTCAATCTAGTGCGGACCTGTTTGAAATGATTGGGAAATTGGAGCAAGCAAAATCTTATTTGCTTGTTGAAAGTAAAAGACAATTCTTAGTTTACGTGTTCTTATTTGTCAACACTAGTCTTTATTAACTACTAAAAAATTGCTAAAAATCGATCGACAGAATAGCGACGAACGGTGTCGCTCCAAAAAGCGACGCCATTTGCCACATTGTCCGTCACTTTTTAATAAAAATAATTATTTTTAAAATTATTTTACAAAAAGCGACGGACAACATCTCTTAGTCCGTCACTTTTTTTTGCGGATTTTTGAGTCAAATAGATCGAGGGGTAGGCGGTGATTAAAAAATGTTATATATATAATTAATAATTATTTATTTAATATATATAAAGACACATTCCATCACTTTTTATTAAAACTAATTATTTATAAATCAAATAATAACTTTATTTTATTTATTTTAATAATTATTTATTTAAAAAAGCGACGGACAACATCTCTTAGTCCATCGCTTTTTGGTCAAAATATTAGGTCAAACATTTTGAAAAAGCGACGGACAACGTCTCTTAGTCTGTCGCTTTTTGGTCGGTCAAATATTTTTAAAAAAGCGACGGACAAAGAGACGTTGTCCGTCACTATTTTAAAATTATGTTGAACCAAAAACGAGGTTTTGCCCATTTTCCCATCTCTCTTTCTCTCTTTTCTCTCTTCTCTCTCTTCTCTCTAAAACTAGACCGCTGCACCGTCGCCGCCCCACTTCGACATCGCCCTTCGCTCCCATAGCAATAGTCTCGTCGTCACCTTACCCCATCGGCGCCGCCACCCGCTATCCCCATTGCCTTTTTTCCTTAGCTTGTTAAAGTTAGAGTTTAATTATTATTATTTTTTCAATTCTAGTAATATTTGATTTGTTATTAGTTTGTTGAATTGTGTTATTTAATTGTTAATTTATACATTTGATTATTGTTGGTTAGGGAGAGAATTGGAGATATTTGATTTTAGGGTGGTTTTGTCCGTCACTTTTTTGAGGTTTTCAAAATTTAATTTAGAGAAAAGTGACGGACTGCGTCGCTTTTCGGAATTTTTTTTAAAAATAAAGTTGACGGACCACTTTGTCCGTCACTTTTTAAGATTTAAAAAATTATAAATTAAAAATAAACGACGGACTGCGTCGCTTTTCGGAATTTTTTTTAAAAATAAAGTTGACGGACCACTTTGTCCGTCACTTTTTAAGATTTAAAAAATTATAAATTAAAAATAAACGACGGACTGCGTCGCTTTTTGGAAATTAAAAAAAATAAAAATTATGAAAAAATGACGGACGACATTGCATTATTCAAGAAAATATATATTTAAAAAAATGACACAGTCCGTTGCTTTTTGAAAAGCATCGAACCTGACTGCATCACTTTTCCATCGATTTTGACAAAAAAAACACAGTCTGTTACTTTTGGCCGTTGTTTTTTGCATGACCTTTAGTAATGACTTTCGATCCTTTTCTTTCGGCGGGGTTTTTCGATGACTTCCCTATGGAGTTTCAACAATCAGCCCTAATAGATGTTCCTCGCTTAAAAAATAGCCTTAAGGCTTCAATAACCATCCCATGTGGTTGATGGTCGGCAGGTGGCAATGTTGACACGAGCTGCCTAAGTGGGTGATAATTCAAGATGGATGCATTTATGAGACCCTTATAAGCACCATTTTGTTTTGATGACCCCTTTACCCATCCCTTCGTTTACCACAGTTGAAACTTAATGATCAACAATTGCTAGAAATTAATAGTGAGCGTGTTAACACCTTAATGCAAGGAAGTCCTCCTGAGAGCTTCGTAAGGTCACAAATGTTCCGTTATGTAGGTATACCAGTGACTTTGATAAGTTCAAAGTTATTTGGACTTGGCAATATTAATACATGTTCAGGTGTGTTGATTAACACTATGGAAGGACTTGGATTAATCCTATCTTGGTCATAGCTAAGGCTCAAGTTTCCGCTTAAGCCTATGATTCACTTGTCTTATCAATGGAAATCGTTTAGATAGAAGTATAAACTTTTTATCACGACCAATGAGGCAGGTTAAGTATTGTTTAGTTTATGAACACTATGTTTTAATTATTATAATTTCAATCTAATTATATTTTTCCTTTTCTAGATTATCTATGAAGCAATTGAAGGTTCGGATTGATCAAATGGTACATCAGTTGAAATAAAGGAGACTTGATCAAATCTATTATGGACTTGTTTGAAATGATTGGGAAATTGGTGCAAACAAAGTTATATTGCCTTGCTGGAACTAAAAGATAGTTCTATGTTTTTATGTATTAAATCTAGTCTTTATTAGTATCTTTTATTGATTTACGAGCTATGCATGTTGGGTAGCAACAACCATCCTGATGCAGCTCCACGCACCCGTGTGTACTTTTCATGCATTTCTTATGGATTTTCAATAGTTAGCCCAAATTGACCCCCTGGATACTTTCGATTCACTTCTTACAAAGTTTTCAATGCTCTTTCTACGTATTTGCACCAAACAACATGCTTCTCAGTTTACTTTCGATTTCATTCTTATGAGTGTTTTTGATTCTGTTCCTATGGTTTGCACCAAGCAGCCCCAACGGATGCTTTTGAATTTACAGGGCTTCAACAAGCAGCCCACGTGATTGATGATCAATAGGTGGTAAAGTTCAACTAAAAACCCATGTGGATGATACTCCAATGAGAATATTTTTAGGAATCAACTATTGACTGCCTTTTTGTTCTGATGACTCGTCATTTAAACTTGAGGATCATATATTTCTAAAATTTGATTTTAAATCTTACAGCGAGAAAGTCCTCCTAAAAGCTTTATAAACTCACCAAGTGAAGTTAGCACTCTAGTGTCATTGATGGGGTCAAATTTACTATAGTTATCAATACCACTACTTGCTCAGGATTGTTAACTCATACGATCATGTTGGAAACCACACCATCCCTATTTTGGCCAACATATGAGCGCAAGTTTTTGGATTATTCAACAATTCACTATCTTTATCAATGAAATTTTTTTGGACGAGGCACAAGCCTTTTATTTTCACTGCTAAACAACGTATGTAATTTTTATTTTAGTTCATGATGAACATGTTTTAATTTTCATTATTTCACTCTAATAATTTTTTATTTCTATTTGACATATTGTCTAAACAATCGGGTCCTTCTCATCAACCTGGTCATGAATGAGCCCATCGAAAAAGGTGATACTAGTGCTAATACCATTCATTAAATTAGAGATTGACTTATTTTTATGTTGATTATATTTGAATATTCTCTTGTCAATTTTTGTGATGCTACAATGATACTATATGACTCAGAATTCCTTAAAACATTTTTGTAAAGCTTGATTGGGTATGGTAGGCCCGATCGTGATCACTCATCACAATTTTTATTTTTGTGTTTTTGCGGGTCTCTTATGCTTTTTTTTTGCCATAATATAATTCTCTTTGTACAACACTTTTGGTATCTTCTCTTTCTTTACTTTTTGGATTCCATAATCACTTTTAAAATTTCTTAATTTTAAAGATGTGAATTTCACAAGAACAAGATGAGTTTCAAAATTCATAACATATAATCAAATCAATTTTATTTTTTACGAAATTTGAGATTTAAGTTTGTTGTGATGTGATGAACAAATCCTAGTATGTTTGAAACTTCAATTTTCTTTCAAAGAACCCCGATTTCAAAAAATGTGCTTGCATATTCTTCAAATTCTTCAATCACCATCAATGGTGAATAGTTTAATTTAGCTCAAAACATGTTGTAATCTCATTTCTAGACTCAATCAGTACTAGAGAACACAAATCTAGTATTAGAAACTCAAACAAAACATAAATCATACAAAATAATTGGGTTTTTTTAGATTTTTTTTATTCTAGATTATGCAACGATTCACCTGTCTTATCAATGGAAAGTGTTTGGGGCGAAACACATGCCTTTTATTTTCATCAATGATGAAAATATGTGTTTTTTCTTTTAGTTTATGAATGAACATGTTTTAATTTTCATGATTGCACTCTAATTAGCTCTTTCTTGGATAGTGTCTGAATGAGTTGGTCCTTCTAGTCGAGTCATTTAGAGAAAGAGATACTAATTCCTTCATCTTGCTCCCTATTTCTTAATTATTCAAAGAGTTGTTAACAGTATGTTATTTTGGTTTCTGAATCTCTCATTTAAGTTCAGGTCTTGGTAGGACCATTGCGTTGGAAAAAATCACTAACAAGCTGACTCAAAGGAAGAAAAAACACTACTTCCTCATTAAGGCAAAAGAAAGGGAAAAAAATACTACAATTCTATGAGGACTTTGTTCAAGTCAATGAATGTGATGATATACCATATGAATTAAAAATGAGAAGTGAGCGAGATTGTTGCATGAATGTTAATACATTTCACATGACCCATCTTTTATTATTTCTTAGTAAGACTAGTTCTTCCTAGATACAAATGTATCGTCAGTCTATCTTATTTTGTCCTTTCCTTTTTTTACATATCTAGTTAGAAATTACCAGGTTTGTTCTTTACAATTCAGATACAAATAATTTCACTTGATTGTTGTATATGTTTTGACAATGATGATTCATAAGGTAAAGAATAGAAGAAGAAAAGGATAATTGGATATACGTTCTGGTAGCTCAAGATTATATTGTTAACTAAGATCGAAAGATTCAACTAAAAAGGGAGAATGATTTTGGATTAAAAAAACTTGATTATAAAAGAAGACTTCTTGAATTGGATGTTTTTGGGTTAGGTTACAACTTACAAATGACTAAGGACATCCTTATTTATACTTAAGTAAGGAGGGTTCTAGATACATCTACAAGAACAATCTAGATAACCTTATTTTCTAACTATCTAACAAAAAATCTAGAATATTCTATAATTAAGTATAAATATCTAATTCTCTAGAACATCTACATATTTCTTGAACATATACTAAAGGTATCATTCTACAGAACTCTAGAAAATTTCACAAAATATCTAGGATTGTTTGTACCTCCTAAAATCATCTTTATTTTTCACACAAGCCCTTAAAAGTGATTTTTAAAAACTACCCCATACTTATCGTGGAAGAACTCAAATGAAGCTTTGAACCACGCCTTGGTGAAAATTTCAACAATTTCTTCCCGAATCCTCTTGCTTTCTCAAATGATGAAGATTTTCCGTTATCAATTAGTCATGTAAACAAATATAAATATATACTAACAAACTTTTAATTCATGTAATGAACCGGCTTCACAATATCTACTTTTGGCCTTTGCGAACCAAGTGAGTCATGAGTCATGACTTTATCGAGTTTCATGTTGTAGAGTTTTCGAGCTCCTCCTTTCTCTTAACTTCTCTATAAGTATACCATCCTAAATGTATTACTTTATAACACTCTAGAAAATTCCACTAAATATCTAGAATTGTTATACCTCAAATAAATCATCTTTATTTTTCACACATAGAATAACCAAAAAATACACGATAAGTAATATCAAAAGAGTCCGGATTTCCATTTGAATGAATCATTAAACATATCATGAAGAAAACAAGAGGAACATCAAACTTTGGTTGTTTTTCCTTTTACCTTTACTTAGACAATAAGGATTCAAAGTTAGCAAGCTTCATTCAGGCACCAATGTCTATACAGCTAAATAATTAATGGGCAGGTTTGATTGAATTTGGACGAGTTGAAAATATATCGAATAAAAATTAGTACTAGTACTGTTAACTAAAAAATAAATTTCAGTTGACTTTTTTTATGTTGTACTGAAAATATGATAAAAGGATTTCCAATGACTACACCATTTTGATAATTTTCTTTACTCTCCAAAAATACACTTAAAATGTGGGGTTATTTATATATTTTAAACCCCAATTAAAACAGCATTGAAATGAAATGAACTAGTCAATTGAAAAACACAAAATAAGAGAGAGTCTAGCTTCATTTTCTCTACTAAGATCTCATTCACTTGTTTCTTAACTTCCATCAGATTAGTTTCTTGATTATAATAAACTTGGATTATAAATTTTTGGGGTATCGAATTATCGATGATGATTCTGGTGAGTTGCTTCCTTTGCAATCTACTTGGGGGTTGATGATTAGGGTAGAAGGTAATTAGTAGGTAGCCGAATGTTGTCTAGTTCACTTATCATTATCTGTTGTTTTCTTTGCTTCAATTCACATATTATTTTGTTGTTGTTGCTACCTATTCTCTTCTTAGTTATTTTCAGCATGGCTTCTTGCTTTTGTATTTTCTTTACATCCCATCTTCATCTTTTTATATGTTTATTTATGTCGATCGAGGGTCTATTATGAAACAATCTATTTACCTTCATAAGGTAGGGGTAAGGGTAGTAAAATTATCCGCGCTTCACGCGGGAATTTAATATCATGGAATTTATAAAATAATACTTAAAACCTATTAGTCATTAAAACTAAAACACTATATTGTCTTACATACAAGATTACGCAGTAACAAACAGTAATAATGTAAAGGAAAATGAAAATTATTACATCTTATCATTTATCATTAATAACATAAGCATAAATTAATGACTGTTAAAATACATATCAGGATTTGTAACATAAGCAATGTGTCAGTGAGCCACTCAACAAGAGCAAAATACACAAATATTTAATTGTGAAGAAGAAGAAGAGATTCAGAATTTTCGTTGTTTTAAAATGAGTGGAAATCCCTCTATTTATAGACAACAAAGGGTAGTGTGAACAAATGTTTATTGTGCCTTATCGGAAAGGTTACAACTATTTGGATATGTTGCAAACCTTCAGAAAGGTCACAACCTTTCATAAAAGTCACAACTTTTCATAAAAGACTCAATTCTTCATTAACGTCGCAACTTTTCATGAAAGGGGAAGACTAATTTTGGAAATAAATATATTTAAAGGGAATTTTGGTTTGTGGTGGCGCCACGTAGGTGGGCCTAAGATTCTCTTTTATATATATGTGTGTGTGTGTGAGATATGATAGTAAATAAGTAAAACAAAATGTTTATAAAATAAACTATTTTGAAGCAAACTTCCTGACAATCTAAATCAAATAAGTAACATTGATAAATAAAGTCATTCTTTTGTCTTGAGCATCATAAAACTAAATCGTGACAATTCTCTAACTCTTGAGAAGTTTAATAATTTTGGAAAAAGATATTCAATAGCATATATCTACATCAAAAGAGAAATTGTTAATAAAAACAAATAAATTTAGACTACATCATGTTAACTTCATATACTGGAACATTACATGCTAATGCATATATTAAGCAAAAACAAAAATTATTATAAACAAATAAATTTAGACTACATCATGTTAACTTCATATACTGGAACATTACATGCTAGTGCATATATTAAGCAAAAACAAAAATTATTATATCATCAAAATTATTTTCCTCAAGTACTCGAGGTTATGAAATATACTCTCTTAGGATAGAACGATTTACTTCATCAGAATAGTGGTACCTCATATTCCGCTAAACTTCGAACTCACTCAATGACAATAAATCACACGAATTTTTTTTAAAATGCAAGAAGAAGAAGAGTATAAGGTTAAAAAAATTGTGGTTGAAAAATGAGAGGAAGCCCCTCTATTTATAATCAACAAAGGGTATTATGAACAAGTGTTTTTGTGTCTTATCTGAAAAGTCATGACCTTTTCGAGAAGTCACAACCCTTTGGAAAAGTCACAATTTATTGAAAAAGCCACAACTCTTTGAAAAAGTCACAACTCATCGAAAAATCACAACCCTTTAAAAAAAGTCACAACTTATTGGAAAAGTTACAACTCATCGAAAAAGTCACAATCTAAGTTAGAGATATTATAGTAATTTAACATTCAAGTTAGGAATTCATGCTTTTAAGGTAACTAGATTTATCGCACATGCGTTGCACATGGTTGCTTCGTCTTAAGATTGATACATGTATGATAATCTATTGGTACTATATTTGGCACAATTAGCTTTCGGGTTCACCATAAGGCGTCAGCCCGAGGTGTTGAGTTTTAGTCACATGCTTTTAAGGTAATATAGATATAGATAGATAGATAGATAGATATAGATAAATATAGATATAGATATAGATATAGATATAGATATAGATATAGAAGATGATGTTTGTTTTTCTAAAGTTAAGGAATGCATGTGCACCCCCACCTATACATGTAGGTCCGGCTCTGCTTGAGACCTGATGACTTTTCTCCAATAGGCCATGCCCTTGGGGGCTAGTAGCTATCCTTGCCTTTGAGTACCAAAGGCGAAAACTCTGAAAATGTAAAACCTCTTTTGTAACAAGCTCTTTACATTTCCTAGTAGATCTATTCGGCGTGAATTTGAATTGATTAGTCCAGTAAATTTTGACTATGGAATGTCTAAATAGCTTGAGATCGCATAAGTGTATAAAACGATAGTTGATTTAATTTGAATCTTTCTTGATCACATGAGAAACTAGAATAGGAGTTCAAATTTATCAATCTTGCAAATGCATAGCAATTTTTTCTACACTTTTCTTTTCTTTGCACACTGGAAATTCACAAGAATTACCAAATATCATATATATAAAGCCATGCTGCTTACATTCTTCATAGAAAAAGGTTGCCTCGAAGCCTTCATAAAAATGCACTACTTGGAAGGATCAGACACACACCCAACGACAAATTTAAAGAGTCTGAATGATCTAGTCTAGCCTAGCACGTAAAAGAAGAGTTCAAAAGTGGTGGGGGACGATGGAAAAGAGACACCAAACTTGGTACATAAGGGATAACAATTGCAGAGCTAGACAGAGGAAATACACTCAACAGCATTCCAGTTGCTACATCAATAAAGATTTCACTCTCACTCATAATTTGAATCACCAACATGTCATCAGTAACAATTGAGACGAACCACGAGTTCGTGATGCTTATATTGTAAGCCATATTAGGAACAGTCACATTGAACTCATTCTTCCAAGAATTGAAGCTACTCAAATCAGTACTAGTGTCCGCAATATATACCTTGATCAAGAGGGAGCAAATAGGACCATAACTTATGTTTACCAAACAAAGGTTTCCTCCCTTTTCTGCTATCCTAGATACATACCGACCTCCTCCTTCTAGGCTATCGAGTTCAGCTGGAACCATAGTCGTAACAACTTCTTCTTTAGATACATCAAAACATATGAGGCTTTTAATGATCTTACTCCGACAACGTGGCAGAGTACAACTCTCCATGTACCAATATAATACCCCCTTCACATGTACACCCTTCTCATGTCTCGTATAAAATTTTGTATCAGGAATTGCTTTCAGAGACCTCCACGAACGGTCAGTTCCAACAGTAAAAACTAATGGTTTAATCTCAACAGATTCAAATCCTTCACCGTCTTCATGAAAAATAACCACCTTGTATTCATATGAAAGCTGGCAAAACCCGAAGCCAACTGCAGCAAGACAGAGTGGAACAAAACGATTTTCATATGTATATGGTGGAGTAGTGAAATACTCTTCAGTCAGAGGATTGCAGACATGGAGACGAGCATTGCAACTCCAGAAACAGACAAAACCATTCACAGAATTTACTGTTATCACTTGTGGTGGAAATTCCAATACATCATCTAATGTATACATGTATTTAGTCTCCCAAATGTCATCAGGAGGATAGTTTGGAAAACTACTGTGCCATTCCAATGCAGAAACTGTAACGGAACGTGTACCATCAATACGGACAATAACAACGGCTTCCAATTGTGAGAACGATGATGATGATTTTAATATTCCGCATTCAACGTGTGAGTAGGCAAAACTCCCACTATAGATAATCGAACACCACTGCATACATACTTTCTTTAAAGTTTCAAACAAATCTTTGCAAGGTACTCTTTGTAATATCTCAACGACAACTTCTTTGGGTATAGAAATGTTGACATGTTGCTTTTTCGTTGTCTTTGAGACCTGCATTCTTTCTTTCTATCCAAAGTGCCCCTACTAATCAAGGAAACAAAGTATTTTAACGAAATATTGAAATCAATATTCATAATAGTAGCCTACATAGAATGAATTTTGAAGATGTTTTCATGTTACATTTCTTTTGAGTTACACATTACCGGTGGATGCTATAGCCGCTATCACTATGGCTGCAGGGTGGGAATGAAGGTCGAATGGGGGCGTGTGCAATAGTATTCTTACTTTCTCTCGATCACTTCAATGCCTATAGTTTGAGAGATAAGAGAAAAGCCCTCTCTCGTATTCGAATATGGGTGAGAAATGGTTCCATCTTGCCAATAAACTTTCCCTAGCCTTCGATTAACCTTATACTCATAAAGGGTCTTACGATCGGGAGAACTACCTAAGTAAAGAAAAATAGTGTTCTTTCTAAGAGTCGGCAAGTGACTTTTACTCCTACTTTAAACTACTGTGTGCCTATTTGGAGCTTTTCACAGCCAAAGTCAAAGGTTTGTTGGTGGCAAGATCGGCATGACTTCTAGTCGGTGTTGACTTTAACCGCACCTGAACTACCCAGAAACAATCTCTCTATCACGCAAATATTACTTATTTTTTATAATAAAGAGACATATATGATCCCTGCCATCTTGCCTTTACGTTTCTTTTGAGTTGAGGATCTACCAGAAACAACCTCTCTACCGATTAGATACACCAGCACACAAAGGACATAATAACCACCAGCCCATCCGATTAATTTGGTATAGGATGATTCTACAATTTTTCTTTCTAATTGAAGATATGATATAATTAAAACATGTATCAATGTAAAAGGGCAGTATAAAATAACGAGACCACGACGATGACAACAACAACAACTTATATAGTGTAATTCCTGGGATCTGGGGATGGTGGTGTATTGTACGTAGCCTTACCCCTACCTTATGAAGGTAAAGAGATTGTTTCATAATAGACCCTCGATCGACTTAAATAAACATATAAAAAGATCAAGATGGCATGTAAAGAAAATACAAAAGAAAGAAGTCATGTTGTAGAGCTTGTAGCAACAACAACAAAATAATGTGAATTGAAGCAAAGAAAACAACGGATATTGATAAGTGAACTAGACAACATTCGGCTACCTACTAATTACCTTCTACCCTTATCATCGACCTCCAAGGATATTGCAGTAAAGAAACAAGTGAGTGAGATCTTACACTTAGTAGAGAAAATAAAGCTAGAATCTCTCAAATTTTGTTTTTTTTCAATTGACTAGTTCTTTTCATTTGATTTTTTCTGTTTTAATTGGGGTTTAATTAAAATATATACCCCACATTTCAAGTGTAATATTTGGAGAGAGGAGAAAATATCATCAAAATGGTTTAGTTACGGTATATATAGCAAAGTCGAAATAATCCCAAAAATATAGTAATATTTTTTTAGAGTACTGACATGTTTAAAATCACGAGATTAAAGAGCATTTTGATGTATTTAACATATTTTTACTTTTAAACCACAAGATTCAATTTTTTATTTATTTTTAAATTTTTTTTGTGTCAAATCAAAATAGACCAAATAAATTAAAACTAATGAAGTAATGTATAAATGGGGCCCTCAAGCATGTGCTTTAGTGGCTTCACATTGAAGTCTGCCCTGCTAATAGAACTTTCTTTTGTAATAATTTTGATTGATTATTTCTAATATTTCTTCTTTAATTGAAAAACGATGTGTGTCGCATGTGTGACACATATCAACTTTTATAAATTTGTAGAACGATTTTTATGAAAGTATGTGTGTAATAAATACTAAAATGCAACAATCCCAAATAAATTTTTAGAAGTCTGACAACAAACACCAAATAAGAAGTGTATTTCATGTCTTAATTTAATTTTCTTTTAAACAATCAATTATAATTTTTAACTTTAGTTAATAGTTAGCAAATTTCCAATAAAGTCACAAATGACTAATTTGTGCCCTAATAGAAGTACACACTTACAACAATAAGTTAAATAAAAAGAATTAGTTGGCACCCGTATATTTGTATAGAAAAACATATATTAAAATTAGATATTTAGTCTTCAAGATTATATTTGAAATCCTTCTTTTCTTTTGGATGCAAAAGTAAGCTCTTTGTAAAAACAAATTAATCTATACGAGGTTTATCATTTTCAATAACAATCAACGGATAATGTAGCATTCGATTGATCACTAATGACTCAAACATGAGCACTAAGCTAAATTTAAAATAAAAATGTGAAATAGGACTCTAGCAGGATTCAGACCCTGGTCTCGTCAATGATTACTTTGGCTTGTACCAGCGGTGCACAAGGGCACTCATATGCTCCTCATAGGTGTACTATTAATTATATCATAGCTCCTGTCAGTTTTTTAAGATATACATATATACACATATTTTTTTATAAAAGTTAATGGATGCACGTGCATTTTCACCTATACATGTGGCTCTTCCTCTGTATAGGGATCTGACTCCTCTTTGGAAAAGAGAATTTTTTTAATAATATATTTATGGATCAATATATTGCTATGATTATGATATTGCTAATCTTTTATGAAATATTAAATATCCAAATCATAATTAGAATCTTATTCTAATCAATTAAATCTAACTATTAATATTTGCTTATTCCATTTGTCTCCGATTCAAATAAGAACTTGACGAAAAAAGGAGAGAAGGGATATGGAAAGGATCCGGATCTGGATCCATTAAGTATTATTTCGATTAGGTGATATATACAAAATACCATTTTGATCATTTTCTCCCCTCTTCAAAAATACACTTAAAATAATGTAGGGTATATATTTTACTTAAACCCCAATTAAAACAGAAAACATGAATTGAAATGAACTAGTCAATTAAATAAAAAATACAAAATAAGAATGAGTCTAGCTTAATTTTCTCTACTTAGATCTCACTCACTTGTTTGTTTCTTAACTTCCATCAGATCAGTTTCTTGATAATACTACACTTGATGATTACAAATCTTGGGGTATTGATGATGATTAAGGTGAGTTGCTTCCTTTACTGGAATCTCTTTGGAGGTTGAGGATTAGGGTAGAATGTAATTAGTAGGTAGTCGAACGTTGTCTAGTTCACTTATTATCATATTTGTTGTTTCATTTGCTTCAATTCACATATTATTTTGTTGTTGTTGTTGCTACCTGATCTCCTATTAATTAGTTGTTTTCAGCATGGCTTCTTGCTTTTGTATTTTCTTTACATGCCAATTGCCATCTTGATCTTTTTATATGTTTACTTGAGCCGAGAGTCTATTGGAAACAGTCTCTCTACTTTCATAAAGGTAGGGGTAAGGCTACGTACACACCACCATCCTCAGATCCCACTGGTGAGATTACACTACGTATGTTATTGCTTTTTGACTTTGATGCATGTTTTAAACATAGCATATCTTCAATTAGAAAGAAAGAAAAATACTTTCTTCAATGTAATAGGAGAACATCTTCTTCAACATTTATTCTATGTAGGCTACTATTATGAATAATATTGATTTTAATATTTCGTTAAAATACTTCATTTTCTTGATTAGTAGGGCATTTTATATAGATAGAAAGAAAGAATGCTGATCTCAAAGACAACAAAAAAGCAACATGTCAATATTTTTATACCCAAAGAAGTTGTTGTTGAGATATTACAAAGAGTACCTTGCAAAGATTTGTGTGAAACTTTAAAGAAAGTATGTATGCAGTGGTGTTCGATTATCTATAGTGGGAGTTTTGCCTACTCACACGTTGAATGCGGAATATTGAAATCATCATCGTTCTCACAATTGGAAGCCGTTGTTATTGAAATGACAAATGATGGACGTTCCATCACAGTTTCTGCCTTGGAATGGCACAGTAGTTCTGATGAAAATTGGGAGACTAAATTCATGTATACATTAGATGATGTATTCGACCACCCAAGAATTATGATAACGGTGAATTCTGTGAATGGTTTTGTTTGTTTTTGGAGTTGCAATGCTCGTCTCCATGTGTGCAATCCTCTGACTGAAGAGTATTTCACTACTCCATCATATACATATGAAAATAATATTTCTGTTCCACTCCGTCTTGTTGCAGTTGGCTTCGGGTTTTGCCAGCTTTCATATGAATACAAGGTGATTGTTCTTCATGAATATATTGATGCAGGGACTAAACCATTAGTTTTTACTGTTGGAACTGACCGTTCGTGGAGGTCTCTGAAAGCAATTCGTGATAGAAAATTTCATTCAAGACATGAGAAGGGTGCAAATGTGAAGGGGGTAATATATTGGTATATGGAAAGTCATACTCTGCCACTTTGTGGGAGTAAGAGCATTAAAAGCCTCCTATGTTTTGATGTATGTAAAGAAGAAGTTTTTACGACTATGGTTCCAGCTGAACTCGATAGCCTAGAAGAAGGAAACCGGTATGTGACTAGGATAGTAGAAAAGGGAGGAAACCTTTGTTTGGTAAACATAAGTTATGGTCCCATTTTCTCCCTCTTGATCAAGGTATATATTGCGGACACTATAAATGATTTGAGTAGCTTCAATTCTTGGAAGAACGAGCTCAATGTGAGTGTTCCTAATATGGCTTACAATATAAATATGACAGAGTGGTTCATCTCATATGTTACTGATGACATTTTGGTGATTCAAATTAGATGTGAGAGTGTAATCTTTATTGATGTAGCAACTGGAATGCTGTTGAGTGTATTTCCTCTGTCTAGCTCTGTAATTGTTATCCCTTATGTACCAAGTTTGGTGTCTATTTTCCATCGTCCCCGCCACTTTTAAACTTTTCTTTTACGTGCTAGACTACTATAGTCCTAGACTAGATTGTTCAGACTCTTCAAATTTGTCGTTAGGTGTGTGTCTGATCCTTCCAAGTAGTGCATTTTTGAACTCTCCGAGGCAACCTTTTTTTGTTGATGAATGTAAGCAACATGGCTTTATATATTGTATTTGGCAATTCTTGTGAATTTCCAATGTGCAAAGATAAGATTCAAATTATACACTTATGCTATCTACAAGCTTTTTAGTATGTAAAATTTGAAAAAAAAAATGTATTCATCTCACTAAAGCAAATAACAATATATATACTAATAAGTAATGAAAGCAATAATATTCAGATGACCAGTTTATTGACCTAGTTTCGGAAAGATGAGACTTTCCGTGTAAACAATACCATCCTTTGCATCATGATCTAGAGGCCATATTTGATTGTTTAATCCAAATGATCCAACAGATATGATCCTATATACGAATCTTGACCTTGTTGTCGAATCTAATTGAAAACAAAGTAACATTTGATAATCTGAAAACGTATATGTCGGTATGACTCTGTAAATTCCGTAGCTTGGTATAGTGAACAATTTCATCCATGAAGAGCCATGCTTGTCTTCCATTACCCATAAATTAAAAAAATTGTCATCTTTATAATAAAGACCAAGCATTCCGGCCAACACTGTTAGGCCCACATCAACTTCAATTTTAACATCATACTCGAACCTAGATAGAGTGAGGTAACACACGATCTCTGGCAATGGTATGTCTCTGTACACCTCGGATGAAATATTAAATGAAACAGCACTCAACTTTGATGAGATACCAAGCCAATGAAATGCTCCATCTACAAATGGCAAAAATTCTCCACCAGAATACATAGAACAATCTGTCCCATCTAATGAAGACGTTTCTTCAATAATTCTCCATGAATTATTTTTCAATGCGAAAATTTCGTTTTTGTTTTGGCCATCTTTAGTCATGACCAACCTAAAGATTTTATAGTCATCACTAATAGAGTCATAACCCAATCCATAAGTAGATCGGAATTCATCATCGTCATCATCATCGTTATTGAATTTGGAATGGGGAAGTACTATAGATTCTCTTGTAGAGGGATTCCATATCAATACTACTGAAGGTTGTTCAACATGAGGTTCAGTCCAAATTCCGATCAGAAACAAGCCATCACAACTACAATAGACCTCAAAACCATCTGATGGATTCGAATTTGAAGGGCAATCAACTACACGGATATCTTTAACAAGTTGAACCAACGATAAAGAATACGAATAGAAGTGAAGACGATTATTATCATCTGCATCGTTAGGGCAGTAGAAAGAAAGTAATTTTTGGGATCTGGCTTGATTTTTGGCATGATTGAGATGTTTCTTCCTAAAATAAGGGTGAGAAATTAATGTATTCCAAAATTTTGAGACGCAATTGAAACGAACAACTGACTTCACAGGTAGCCTGCTCAGAATGTTCACAAGTATTTCCTCCATGAACAAGACAGGTATGCCAAGAAACAAAGAGCAAATTAAGATGGAACAAAAAAGCTTATAATTAAAAAAAACATACATCAACTGATTTTATTTATAACTACTGTATTAGAATCTCCTAGTTGAAACAAAATTTGTTTCTTAATAGGATTGGACTATTTATTTTTTTTTGGTTTTGTAATTGTAAAACGATTTCTTTCAACATTCAATTTTTTTTAAATACAGTAAAACCTTTGTTTGGTAAACATAAGTTAGGGGTCTGAAAAAATGAACTGACCGATAAATCGAACGGAAAAAATGATATTGGGTTATTGGGTTATAAAAAAAAGTTATTGGGTTATTGGTACGGTATCGGTATTTACTATTAGGTTATTGGGTAAACCGATAACCCAATAAGACGGTAATAATTTACTATTTTACCCTTCCTAATTATTAAATATTAATAATTTAATATATAACTAGACACTATAACTATATCAAATTATTAGTACTCTACCTACTTCACACTAGGCCACTTTACTAGTTTTTACTGTTTACTCAAAACCTAAAGATTAAAGTAATGGTTCGCAATTATTGTAGCTATTTGATTTTAGTTTTAGTTTTAGTCTTGTTGGATTATTTGATTTTAGTTTGTAATTGTAATCGTAGGTTGTAGCATTTGCAAGTTTGTAAATGTCCGTAATTTGATTAACATCAAAAATTTCATATTATGTTTTGGCGGTGACATATAATTATAGCCTTCGTGCTATATTTTCTCTTATTGATGCAATTTCTCATTATCTTTCTTGTTTCACTATATCAAATTAAAGCATTTAGAGAAGTGAGAATCAGATAATATTTTACGGACATTTTCTTATTGGGCAGACCAATAACGATCAAAAATCGATAAACCAAATTAGATAATACATAAAATCGAACCGAACCGACCGATTCACACCGTAGCTTCAAATCTTGGAAGAACGAGTTCAATGTGACAAGCGTACAAGCGTATTTATACGTATGAATACAAAAAGTAGATTCTATCTGTACACTTGTACATATCCTAGAATTAGCCAATAAATCAAGTTATCACCTTGTACTTGTCTTGATAAAGATAACAAGAATATAAGGTGAAAAAAAAAGATGTGTGTAAGTTGATCTGACAATAAACAAAAAAGATAACGCAGGGATTAGTAACGGAGGAATTAGTAATGCAGGGATTAGTATTGCAAGATTTATTTTTATCAAGTGTTTGGTTCATTATTTCTCACCTCATCTTGTGTTTGGTTTAAAACTCTATAAAAGTCTTCTTTCCAATTATACCCTTGAATTATTAGGTGATTGGGTCAAGGTAGATAATTGTCGGACAAAATTATTTTTATGGCCTTCTAACTAGCTATGAGAAGAACAATTTTGTTATCATCTTTGCTATTTGTTCACTTGAATTATTTGAGGATAAATAATTGTCATCTTAATAAATTGATCACTCACAAAATGTTATTTTTCAATTTAAAAAAGATAAACCATCTACTATTAAAATCGAAAAGACGGTCAACAATGGTAAAATTGAATAAACTATCTACATTTACACATAAAAATTGTAAGTTGTAGTTTTAATATGTATGTATGTTTTAAATTCTTCAAAATACGAATAATTAGAAAACCACACAAATATATGTATATATATATATACACACATTCAATTAAGATCACAAACGTCATATACAAATAAACAACTCACATTTCAAATTTGTATTGAATTTATTTAGTAACAAACAACTCTCTCTAAATAATTTGTAAGTTAATTTATTTAAATAAATTTACTAGTACAAATATAAATCATAAAATCAAGAAAATAAACAAATTAATTAAAATGATTTGAGGGATATTTTTGTCTTTACATAGGCTTATCACATGGTATTATATCCTATGTATTACTAATACCTCCAAATGGAAGGTATTAGTAATACATCCTATAATACCATGTAGGAGGTATAACTAATCCATGGATTAGTTATACATATGCCCAAATTCCTACCAAACATATAATAAATAATACCCTACCTAATACATAGACTATTTCTTCTAATGCGGTCTACCAAACGACCCCTGAAAATAACAAAGATATATGTGATAACATGTAACACCATATTATGATCAAGTGTCCATTAAATAGCATGAGTATCTCAGTCTTAGCACTTACCATACTAGAAGATGTAGCAGAACTTTGATTATAATTTAATGCAATGTATAACATAAGGTTCATGAACCTGGTTTTATTTTTCACATGTGAATAGAGTAGAAGAAATGGAGAATTTGATCACATCATATTTTAGGTTCCCAAAACAAGAAGAAAAATAAGGTCCGTCCAATTCGTGTCAGAAACTCTCACGTGAAAGTAAAATGAAAAGTTAATTTCATATTCAAAACTCAAAATCAAGTTATTTTAGTTAAAAATAAAAAATATTTATTGCTCCACTGCGATCCTTATTGATAAAGTAAATTGCATCATTTAATGTGTAGAAGGACTATGTCAGTAACAATGCAATCTTGATTTGATAGATATATGTAGGATAAATTGGTACATACCTTTGTCAAATTGACAAATTCAAAATCTTTATGAAATTATTTTGTTTCAGACTTTCAGTATGGTTACTAAATATTCGATTCGATTTTTATTCATTTAATTTCTTGATTTTCAATTGAGGTTCTTTGAACCAAAACAAATCAAAACTTTTTTTATGGGTCAGATTTTGGCCGGTATAAACATATACAGCACATGGATTTTTGTAAAAACTATCGTCGAACACTATTTGTCCTGAAATTCAGAGGGTTCATATTCATTCCATACCATCAGGGCCGTCTTAACCCCTAGGCCACTAAAGTCATCGCTTTGGCCTCATATTTCAAATTTTTTTTGCTTATATATGTTTTTTTTTTTTTTAAATAAAATTATGTGTACTATGAGTGCTATGATTTCTACTAAAAAAATTACATATGACATGAATATAAATATGATTTTCATAAGAAATAATTTGATGAAAATATGGATAACTAAATCACTAAGTCCCTTGAAGAATCTTTAGAGTTGATTACGTTACATATGTAGAGTAGATCAAACTATTTTTTCACTTTAAAATAGATTTGAACCAATTGAAGTATATAAAAATATTTTTGATTTCTTATTTAGTGGTAAAATATTGAGATTACTAGATGATGAAATTTTTTTAAAAATACTGTCTTAACCTTGAACTTTCTTTAACACATACTAGTTATTTTGAATTGCTGGTTTAGATTTATTTTTTGAATTAAAAGTGTTAAAGATAAATAATACAAGTAGAAGATAATGATGTAATGAAAATACTCAATCAAATAAAAATATTTGATTCTTTTCCAAATACACATATTGCTCATAAGATAATGTTAACAGTTCCTGTAACCGTTGCCTCAACCAAATTTTTCTTTGTTCGAAATTAAAATTGATTAAATCTTCTCTAAGATCAACAATGTCTCAAGATAGATTGAATGAATTAGCTATATTTTCATTTGAAAAGAAATTATTAAAACAAATTGATTATAAAACAGTACTTAATGACTTTGCATCTGAAATAGCTAGAAAAGTATATTTTAAATAAAAGTACATATGATGGGAAAAAAAATTAGGGCTCTTCTCTTAAGTTTCGCTTTAGGAACCCAATGTTGTTGAGTCGGCCCTGCATATAATAACGACATTGTCGTGATTAAAATTGTTTTTTATTTTTATTTTTTTGTATTTTAAAGTCCTGAAATGTGAATTCATGATTATAGGATTTCGATGTATATTAGCACAAGAATTTTAATCTACACGTTATGTGAGGAAATAAAAGAGATTAATTGGGTGTATTCTCACAAAATAAGTTATATTTGCATTTTGTTATATTTTTTAAAAAAACATATTCATCTTTTTCATTGGACTTTAGGATCATTTTTTTTTGTTGTTGTACTCTCAGAAATGTCGTATTTTTACTCCTGTTGTGTTAAATCTCTACTTTCCACCTTAATTTTCCTATGTAGCGCCTTTAAATAAAAGAAAAATTACCTAAATATACATCTTATTGTACCATAATCTCTAAAATTTTCTACCATTTAATTTTTTTTTCAAAAATTCCCTATTCATGACTCCCTCTCGATGAAACATCCTTATCCTCCTCTTGGATACATCCCTTCCCTCCCATATGTGTCCAGATGTTTGTTGATGTATTCAGAAGTCTAGTGATGCACCTCTCCTCTCGAATACATCCCTCTCCTATGTATCCGGAAGTCCATATATCCGAAATCCATAACCACTAATGATTTAAAACTCTGAAGTTTTATTATTTATGCATGATGGATATAATTTCATCACTCAAATCTCGTCCAAATTAAAACCCAACTTGTTCCAACAATTTTTATTTATTACATTAATTTTCTAAATTGGGAAATTACAACCACCTAAATCTAAATCAAATAGTACCAAGTTGATCAAAAGTAAAACATTGATGAAATTATAAACCAAAAAAATATAGAATATACTTTTTTTTTCCTCCCTAGGAGCTCCACCCCTTTTGCTCCCTTGGTGACTCGAACTCGCAACCTTCCGGTTGGAAGTGAGGGGTGCTTACCATCCGAGCAACTCCCTCTCATCAAAAAAATAAATAAAAAAACATAAAAAAATATATAAAATAAATAAATAAATAATATATATATATACCAAGTTGATCAAAAGTAGAAATTAATGAGGTCTACTAGAATCACCTAATTTAATTCTCCATGCATGGGGTCCCCCTCCTACCCAGCCCCCACCCCAAAAAAAAAAAATCCATTATAAATAAAAGTGTTATATTGTTTCTTGAATGAATTGGAAAAAAAAAAATATGGAAGGAAAAAAAAAGAAGAAGAGAAATGGAGAGGAAGTATTATATAGAGGTGTACGTATGAGAAATTGGGGAAAATGGGTATCCGAAATTCGCGAGCCTCGTAAAAAATCTCGTATTTGGCTTGGTACGTTTTCTTCGCCTGAAATGGCAGCTCGAGCTCATGATGTAGCCGCTTTATCTATCAAAGGTAATAACATCGTCTTTTGTGTTCTAGTTTATGTGACGTTATTTTTTTAGTATATATAGTCTGTTTAATTCATCCTATGAATGGTATAATATGTTAAGATGAGACAATAATTAAGTTTCAAATTCAAATCGAGATTTTACTTCTGTCACAAGATTGAAATAACATAGATATTATAATTACCTTATTATTAAGGGAAAGTGTTATTTTTAGATTTAACTTGAGGATGATTTTAAATTATGGTCAAAAGTTCATTGATAAATTCAAAAAGAAAAATCTCAAAAGATTTAGACATGTGTTATATATGTAGCGATTTCAAGCTTTGACCGTTGTTATAATGACAAGGAGAAACACACGATAATTTGCTAACAATAAAGATATAAAATTACGAATGGACTAAAATATAACGAATACCAAAATAATATAGTGGAAAATTTGAACTTTCTCTTTACTTATTTATGTATTTTAACATGTCATCCACATTTGACATTCCATATTAAAGTTCGATTCTTTTTAATAAATCAAACACATGAAAATTATCTTTTTATAATGAATAGTCATGAATTTGAACTCGGAATATTTTGAAATGTATGATTATCTTATCTGAAAGCAGGTACTGCTGCAATCCTCAACTTTCCAAAACTTGCAAGTTATCTTCCAAGACCTGCTTCACTAAGCCCTCGCGATATTCAAGCAGCAGCAACAAAAGCAGCTTCTATGAAAAACTTCGATTCTTTATTATCATCGTCTTCTTCTTCTTCCTCTTCATTATCAGTAGCAACGACCAATTTGGGGACAATGTCAGAAGAATTGACCCAAATCATCGAGCTACCACAACTTGAAACTTGTATTGATGACTCGTTTGATCAGCTAAAAAATGAGTTATTATATGTTGATGACTTGAATATGGGTGGATGGTTATATTCCGATAATAATGAAGAAATAATTTCAAGTTGTTTTGAGCCGTTTAATTTATTGTAGAATTACTAAGTGGAGTTAATAAACATATGCAATATCATATAATATAATGTTAATAATTGTTATTATGGTTGTTGTTTGGTGTATCATGTATGTACCGTACGTACATAAATTTTTAGTTTTTTTTTTTTTGCAAATATAACCTTGTATTGTGTGTTGTCGTAAGGATAGACAAGATCTCGTCATTCTTAACAAAATGTAAGGTCTATTAAAAAGAAAAATGATCTCCTATTAGAATTTCTCAAGACGAACATCTTTTGGAGGGAGAGAAAGAACTTAGATGTAATACTTTTTTGAGATCGTGTTTGACTTATGATAAAATTTAAGAAAAACAAGACTTTTTTTTATATAAATACTTGTCAAAAGCTCAAGTTATATGTATTTACCTGTCTAGTTTGAGAAGTTTGTTTGTTTTATATATATATATTTGTAGTTAGATTTGACAAAACCCTTTTAAACATACTGAATATCTGAAATTGTTATGAAAAAAGTAGACTATATTATATTATGTTTGTAGTTAGGTTTGACAAAACCCCTTCAAATATATTAAATATCTGAAATTGTTGCGAAAAAAAGTAAGCATATAAAAAATAAGTAAAATTTAAATAGTCGTGTCCAAATAAAATACTTGTGAACATATTTATGAATATGGGCTTGTCAGACCCATATCAGTACAACTACAACATGACTTAAGGTAGAAGATCCTTGTGATATTTACTTTAATTTCTTTACCCAAATATTTGAATTTATTTTGCAGTTATATAAATATATATATGCGCGCGCAAAAAGATTGAAAAATCAGTTTTTCGATTATTTGCTATCCAATAATAAAAAGAAGAAATACACAAATAATTATATAATTAGCACATAACCGATAAACACTAAGAAATCATAATTAAATTGAAAAAAAAAATTATAGTGCTCGAATTTTTCAAAAGTATCACCTCATGATAGTTAGATCCTCCAAAAATGCATTACTTTTAGATAATTTAAATTTTCAACACATATCCTTAACGACATTTTTGAAAGGTCTGCATAACAAATAGAAAAAGATAAATCAATTTACAATCATTCTTGATTATATGCTTCTTCGAACTTCTGAACCCCTATATATTAATCTCTACAACGATGCTGATGATTTTCACCTATTTCATTTTCAACGTTACTAATAATATATGACGATAAATTCAAATACTTATCTCCCTCTAATTCATTTCTCACATCTCTCCATCTTGCACGACAAAGCACACAACTAATTGATTTTCTTCTGCTATTACTTCTCTTCCATGCCATCAAACACTCTTCATGAATACGGTTTCTACATGTAACACAAGCTGCTATTTTTTCCTCTTCATTCATCTCTTCCAAACACACCGGACACGTCGTCCCGTTTTCGATCTGTCATAAAAAGGTTCGAGATGTGAAATCAGCTTTTCTTAAAGAGATATATTGTCCGTATACATACAAAATATTTTAAGATATATATCGTGGAACAATATTTTTCTATAGCAACTTAATTATTTGTACACCATCTATATAAAATAAATTACATTACCAAGTCACCCAAATTAAGAATATTTATATGTAACCTTTCTTAAAATATGTGATTTGTAATCTTGTGTAAAGCCTAAAGGTGACACGATGATATACAAATTCTTTAAACTTTACGTAGAATTTAAGTTGAAGTCTTCAAATATATATAGTACATAATTAGTTATATATAATCGTCATGGTATAAAAAAACAAAATCAAACTAATCAAAATGATATATAATATATATATACATGCATGTTAGCCTCCACACAAAAAAATTGGATTCTCTTGAAAATAAGTCAGATTACCTATGTGTTACATCAACATGTAATTAAAGATAACTTATTACGTTGGTGCAAAATAAAATATTTATACCAACAGACTATATAACTTAAACCTCCACAAAACAAGATTCATATTATTAAAAATAAGTCAAGCGCTACGTACTCGATACAATCAGTAAAGATAATTTTATGATGTAAAAAAAAGTTATACCAACGATGTATATAACTCAAATTCTATATGTAATAATTCGATATTATTTATTTATATTTAGAAACTATAGACTAACCTTTATTATTATAGGTGAACTCCTCTGCGGTTGTTGAGAAAACAATTGATGAAACATTTCACGTACTTTTGAAGTTGCTAATGCTTCTGTTGAAATTGGTAAATTAAGAAGACGTTGAAGATGACGTGGCCGTAGACGCCGTCGATAGAGACACGTGTCATCAATCGATACGCCCAATACCCTAAATAATTAAGCAATAAATAATACGTATCAACAACAACAACAAATTTAGTGTGACCGCATTTATAAGATATACCCTAATAAATAATTCCACGTGTCATTAATCGATACGCCCAATACCTTAAATAATTAAGCACAAATAACATGTATAGGTATTAATCCTCTCTAAAAAAATTTCTTAATTATCGATATATATTCATGTTTAATTAACATATTATAAGAGATGGTGCGTTTCATTTTCATCTTAGTAATTATTGCCGGTTATTATCTTTTTAGGTTACTTGATATAGTTAAAATTCAATTTTTGAATTTTCATAAAAAAAAATTGGAAAATTTACCTAATGAGCACAAATAATATGTGTTTGCATGGGGTGGTACGATCAGGGCAACTGCATGAAGGGGTGGTGGAGATAGTCACAGTGTAGACGTTACACGTGGCACCTAACACGTAAAAAGTCGCATCGCGACAGTGGAGGAGGAGGAGGTGGTGGCTGAGCGCTCGAAATATTCGGTCCGCGAGGGGTTGAGTTGGCGTTAAACGACGATGACGATGGTGGTGGTGATGATGGTTGGAAGAACTAGAGGGAAGGGATTCCATAATTTTTGGAAATTAGGATAAGGAAATTATGATGACATATTGTTAATTATTATTATATATATATGTATATGTATAGATAGAAAAAGAATGGAGGAGATACTTTGTAGAGTATGAAGGGATACGTGAGGGATAATTTAAGGTTTAACTAACATCAAATTAAAGGATACCTTTTAACTTGGTTTTTTCTTTGTATAATTAAAAAACAATACTAATTAGGTTAATTTAACCTTAAGGCACGTTATATGGAAGTCCAAAATTTGATTAATGGTCCCGTGGATAGAGTTGCTCCTTCCTTAATGAGAGATTTTAGGTTTGAGTCTTAGGTGTGAAAAAATTCTTGATAAAGAGCGGTTTTTTTTTTCAAATGGAGTTCTACGCAAAGCGATAATTGTGTGCTCCAATGTGACAAAAACAAAAGAAAGAAACAAATCCAAAATTTGACACAAAAAACATTTCTTTGTACCTAATTTCTTGTTAATTATATAAGGGAGGGATAAAGTCAAGTAGGATTTAGGGGGCTCATACTAAACTTTCTTGGTGGAAAATACATTATATATATTTATATATTGTAGATGTTAAATCTCTGTTGACTTTCGTGAGTTTATTTCTTTGTATTTTGGATTATCTTGATGAAAATTTGACTCCACAATACACTCGTTTATTTCTTACACCCCTTATGGAGGATTTTCAAGACGGATATCATATTCCTCTAATGTTTATTACTCGAGCCAAGGATTTTTCAAAAATAGGATCTCTACCTTCTCAATATAAGGCCTTCTATGCTCTTCACACCCCACATAGGATTAGACTAGATTTGTTGTTGTGGTTGTTAGCTTTATTTCATATTTCCCCTAATTGTCTTCTGAATTACTTGCAAATCATATCGTGTCGAATCGTCATGATTCAAAGCTATAAACCAAAAAGAGAACAACAATACAAGTGGATATGACTTCGTGATATAATCCAACTAGCTGCATTAGAATTTAGATGGAATAAAATTGTCATTCAGAGGTACCATTTTATTCAGAACACAAGTATTAACAAGAGAAATAATACAATTATTACACTTCATCAACCAATGGATGCATAACACGTCACACAACGTTATCACTAATCAATAGTTGATCAACACATTCTCGTCTCAACTTATCATTTAACTATGGTAAAATTAACGTAGTTTGGTGTAAACATCAAGTGTGTGTAAACATTTACCATCTCGACCACCATAGCTGCTGTATGGAGGAACTCCTTCCAATGGTGAAGCTCAAAGATGATCTTCATAGCAGTAGAAGATACTCTCCCAGAAGCTTTAGTTAACTTGGTACAATAATGAAAGCAACATAGCCACTAAAGTTTTATTTATATTGCGTGGAATATCAAGATTAATACTTTCAGTCTAAAGCGGAAACTTTAAGGTATTGATCAGCAAAAGGATATCTAACGAGGAAGTGGCGAGACACTGAGCTTTATGCTGAATATGGTATGCGCAACGCCATCCTCTGACACAGCCAAGGGCTTTGTTGATCAGAATCAATGAACCCATGCATGATAAATTGTTCTGCTTCTTCATCCATCAATTCTCTGGCCCAGGTGACACGTTTTGACGGGCAGCTACCCGGTCCATGACACCTGAATAGTTTCAACAACAAGATAACTGCCTCAGAGATGATAGCTTAATGTTGGCTTCTTTTATAAATCGACTTACACACTTCTTATCGAGATTTGTCCCTAGAGAGGATTTAAGACAGATTGAAATTTCTTCCTTAATCTAAAGTAAGCAGTATATGAGTAAAATGTTCTGTGAAATAGAAGTTAATATGATCATTTGAATCTTGTTGTAAATTAAGGGATTTCAGAAGACTAACCGGTACTCATAGAAGCAAGCAGTTCTCTCATTTTCTGCTTTACCCCAGTTGTTCCAACCGACATGCTTAATACAGTGATCCATATAACAATAGGCAAAAACCACCCTCCCAAAAGGCCCCCATGGGCGTCCAAGATGTGTATATGAGGTTGCTCCGCTGCCAGTGATCACACATCTGCATAGTCCCAGGAAAAATGTTTCAAAAGAATGACAAACTTTAACATGAAAAATGGAAATTGCAGAGAAAAAGTCTCTAAATATTAATCTGACATTGAATTCTTTAGTGAACCAGACACCAGTGTGAGGTACAAGTACAACCTCAATGTTCTGCAGCTGAGGTAAGCTCAATATCAGGCCTATCAACCAAGATGAAACTCTATATTAAAAGTTTTCTATTGATCTTTCACGATACAGCTGATTGAAAGATGGGTTTAATTTAGACTGATCACTCGCCAAGTGAAACTTCAACAGGCTTGAGGATGTGGCGTCATCATAACCTAAAGTGAGTTTTTAATGGGAGAATTACCAAGAATATTTACATTGAATGAACAATGGACAGAGATCTTAATGATGCTTTGACACAAGCACGAGTGATAAAATAAAGTTATATTTTCTATAACACCCCATACGGCCATACCTATAGCTACGATTTATCTAATTGAGGCATGGTGGAAAAGGGTAAACCTCTCTTAAACAGCAAGTCAACACAGTAATAAGATACATTTTGACTGAGAACACAGAACAGAAGAGCACTCCAGGTCAAACATCATCAAGACACAAAGCTCTTTCACCCTACACAAGAACAGAATTTTCCTCGACAGATAAGACAGAAAAATGTGTCAACCCTTCAAGTTCCGGGAAACATCACAGAAAACTCCCTTCTAATCGAAGTATGATTTTCAGAAGTTATGCTTGCAACATCCTTTATCCGGAAAAAGAAGTTATGTTTGCAACACCTAAAATTTTATTCCACACCTCAAGTGTTAAAGCTATAAAAGCTTTGCCACTAAGGGTAAAATGAAAAGCTCACGTTAAATAGTTCTCAAATTTAAAAAGTTGTCATTCTTTCTGGATCAAATTTAAAAAGAAATGCTGCCACATAAACTGGATAGAGGGAGTTGTAGTTATACCTTTTTCTTGGGGACAGGTTGTACCGAATGACAGTACCTAACTAAGGTTACTAAGTAGTTCTGGACTTGTGTATGAGTAGCTTCTTACTTCAAATCAAGGAAGTTAATTGCTCAACTTATTTTGAAAAGAAAGGCAATATACAAGAAAATATATTGTTCTGCACCTGTTGTAGATTAGTTAAAGAACCAAACATAGTTTCTGAAACTAATGCTCATCTTGCAAATGCTTATAAAGCTAAAACCAATCTACTAGATCAACTAACTAAAGCCCTTCGAGACATCTATGAAATAGTTTTATCTCCTTTTTAGAGAAGTCAACTCCAGTCCCTTTGTTGAAAAAAAAAGTTCAGCCCCTTTACAGAGTCAAGGAAATGAAAAGCTGAAGCACCGCATGAGATGCTATACATTATCCTCAGATAGCGGAACTAGGTATTGCATTTCCAAGATCGGGGGTGCAAGAATCATTTCTGAGGTGAAAAGGGAATAAAAGACGCTAACAATTGTGATGTTCATCAAGATGAGATTAAGAGCACTTCTTTAGATTCAATCATATTGACAACGTCACAACACACATGTGAGCGCACGCGTGTGCACACACACACACACCTATACATATGCATGTTTATGTTTGCATCGTCCTGTTTGGATACGCAACTTGATTTTGAAAACAGTATTTAGTAAAAAAAGCAATTACATCTTAGAAGTATCTGTTTCTTATTATTTCAAATGTAAATTGGTTTCGACTTTCGAGAAGAACTTATTCAACCTTTTATATAATCTGTTGAGGCATCCAAATGAGGTATCCCAGGATTTATGCATTCAGCCAGTTACTTTGTGCATCTCTTCCCATTATCAATTAAATCAATGTGACAGGAATGTCCATAGACAAACTAAGTACTATTACTATAGGCTACTAGCATAGAAAAATCTGAAACAAGGTGGGATTTATAAATATGAAATCAAATGGAAGATCACCTTGAAATAATGTAATGAAACCAACAAGAAATCAAACAAGCATATCTTTTACAGAAAGTTCATGTATAACGTTCTTTTTCTCAAGGGTTTAGACAGATACAAACAACAACAACAACATACCTAGTATAAATTAAAATTTTGGACCACATCTCGATTTGAGCGTGTCATCTTGCACATGGGAAGTTTAGGCGAGATAGTAAGACCATCAGATCAGAGAAAGGGCAATGTATCCATGAATTAGGAATTAAAACCAATATCCCATAAATTAGGTAATTCAATCGGCCAGAACTGGATTAATGTCAAGCTATTAAAGTTTCTTAACAGAGCCGAGATTTTTAGATGTCAAGAAATTTATTATAGCCTATCCAATTTAATGAAAGCCTCGGATCTGCACAAATTTTACCAAGACGCCAAGAAATTTCTTATAGCCTATCAGTATAATGGTAACTTCGAATCTGCACAAAATTTACCAAAAGGGCAAAGAAAATATTGGTGACAAACATAAGAACCAGCCTGACAACAAAAATAAAGTGGTTGATTTTCTAAATAATTGGAGCTTTGAATGATAACCAAATCCAACTACTTACAAACCTCAGAAACACATAGCCGGTTGTCTCTTGAGAAGATTTCCTGCTTTGTGCAGTAATGAATCCTGCCGATTTGCAGTGTATGTGACAATGCTCTAAGAGAGCAGTGCTATTACCAAAAATAAAATCTACACTTCCTTCGATATAGCAATCTTTCAAATATTGCTTCCCGTAGTGCAAATACAGCGTATCCTGCAAAAATTAATTTATTTTCTTTAAAAGAACAGTTAAAACCCTCAAGGTAGACAATCATAGACACAACAAAAAGAGAGAGTATGTTAAGCAACAATATTCAAATGTGCTATACACATCTAGAAGGGAGACAAAAATTGGGGAATTAATTAAGGCAGTTGGAACTTTTGGAGCATGGAAGGAAAATTGAACGGAATTCAGAAATGATCCAAAAACATATGAAATCACTCTTGGGGGGAAATCAGAGCACATATATAAGCTACAAAGTTTCTTCTTTGACATGGAGTCCTTGACACTCACCGGAACTAGGAACTGACTAACAAGTTGGTTTCGCCACAAGGTATATCCTGCTACTATAGACATGAAGTTCGAAAGTTCTGGTAAATTGTAAAATTTGACAGAGCATAAAAAATTTTAGTATTGCACCTGCCAACCAAGAAATCTGCAATTATAAAATGCACAACGATCAGCTGTAACTCTGATTGCCACTGCCTGTCCTGATCCCTATTGCAGAAGACCAAAAAGAAAGGAAGCAAGATGAATCTACATGCACCATTTGCAAAGAGCAAAAAGGAAAAAAAATATACAGAGTACCTCAGGAGCAGAGTTTTCAAAGGTGATGTTCTCAGCAATAAAATCCTCTCCTTCCACTATTGTACTCCCACACCCAAATGTACCAGTACCAATTAACCTTGCAGCCTAATTATCAGATAAAATGAACATAAAGAACTTAATTACACAATGGTACACATATGGAGGAAAGATGACGTTGAAGAGGGTTTGAATGCTTCATCTAAAATCTTAAACCGTTAAAAATTAAACTTTGTACTTAATTATGTTTTACACCGTCTATCACCCTATTTAACGGCCAATTCTTCTGTTTCATTTAAAGCTACAACTTTATACTTACTTATGTCTTCAACACGTCCATCACGTGTATAACATGCCCAGTTGGAATAACTCATTTCATCTAAAAGCTCAAATTAAAAAGATAGCCACTTCTCTTTATTTTTTGATAACCGTGGTGTCCGGACCGTACTATTTTGTCTTTGTTGGATTCGAACCTGACACCTCATGATATTCAACCCGCTTCATTGACCACTAGACCACACCCTTGGGCGCCAGCCGCCAAGATAGATACTTATTTAACCTAGTTATGTCTAACATATCCGAGAGTTAAATTGTTCTATTCAACCAAAAGCTAAAACAGTTAAAGATTGACACTTTTATGAATTTCATTATGCATTTTAACATGACCCTGTATGCTATTAAAATTGATACTTCTACTACCTTAATTATGCCCTTTTTTGTTTCCCACTGTCCGGTACAATCAATTGATGCCCGGTTAAATCCGGATTTGTGCCATGAAGTCTAGCACTCCCTAACAAAGTGACTCCATAGCCGAGGCTCCAACCTCATACTTCTAGCTATTAATGAAGGAGTACTTACCACTTCACTACTCCCCTACAACCCCTGTTGGTTTCATTATGTACTCACTAGTCACTACATCTATCACATGTATTCCACCAAAAATGCCACAAAAAAAACATTTTTTTATGACGGTGAGACTTGAACCCAAACAATAAAGAATAAATCCTCTTCTCTAAAATTTTAACACATAAAAAGAAGCTAAAAAGGAAAAAAGATATACCTGATGGTGATCAATTTTAGTGGCAGTATTATTCCAGGTGAGAACAGTAGCTTCAGGACTAACCCCAGCAAGTGTAATGTAATTTTTCGTTTTCGGAACATAAATTGGCTGCTTATAAACACCAGCCGCTACACGAATCACAGTGCGACACTTATTTGATAGTGGAACAGCGTCTATGGCTTCTTGCACTGTCCGGTAATCACCAGTTCCGTCCTGTGACACTGTTACCGACACCCTCGATGACATTTTCGCTAGACTTCCCGGTAAAAATTCGCCTCGCCGGCGAGAATATTTTGTTTGCGGCGGTGTAAGAGCGGTGATGGTGACGATTCCAATCGGGTCGCGGCAGAGATGATTTTTTTTTTTTTTTTGAAAAAGGAAACCAGAGAATCTTATATAGTGTCACAATTTTCGAGGTGAATTTTATCTTTTAGAGAAATGAAAAAATAATTATATAGTAATATATTTGATTAAAAAGTAGTAATTAGAAAATTAGTAATCACCATTAATTCTAACCATGTTTGGAGAATTAAATAGTACTCTTATACTTTTCAATTTCATACTTGATTAAATAATATGGACTAGACAAATATGTTTAATTGTATATTACATTCCGTTACAAAATAATAATATTACTAATCAATTTCTAGATTAGTTTCCAAATAGACTTTGAGGTAGTAGATAAGTATTTGTATAATCTTTCTTTTATATTCTTTATCGTTACATAATACTATGGAAAAATCACCCCATATACACATTTAAGAGTCAATATTATAGGTTTTAAATTTACTTTTAAAAAATTCTTGCTTATAACAGTTTAATTACGGGTTATAACATATCACTAATTATTTATAAATTAATTAAATTTTACTTTATTAAATAAGTAATTTTTTATTATTATTAAATTATTTAAATAAAAATACCCCATAATTATCTCTTACACAATTATAGAGATTTACATTGATTATTGTTCCTTTTTTACGGTTACAAGTCACACCTCCACACCCCACCTAAAGCCCTCACCCCACATCAATTCCACGTTAAAAAAAAA
>NW_006238943.1:1575866-1578613 GCF_000226075.1 Solanum tuberosum | reverse complement strand
AGGGTTTATCTATTTTTGCCCCAAAATTGTTAAAGATATGAAGTTAGAAAAAGATGTTAAAAGGGAGAGGGTGATGGATTTTATCAGTTTTATTCAAATCATAGTTTTTTTTATTTTTTAAAAAGAACATTTTTCATGAGGAGTTAATAGTTGACAGAAAGGAATTAGATGTCGTTTGTGATCACAAGTGTAACTGATCTGGCTTAGACCAAAAAGGTATGATATTGATCTTTCAATTTGTATTTTATAACATATATCTATGCATGTGATGTATGGTGTTTGTACAAATTCTTGTTGGCCAAAGTCATCTGCGGCCCCTTAAAGTTATTCGCATAATTCACTTAGACACCTCAACAAAGAGTTGTACCTATTGAACACTTCTATCGTTCAAAAACATGTACCTATTAAATACTTTTTGGTGACATGGCATCATGAGTGTAATACACATCCAAAAAGGCGAGTGAAGCTAAATATTTTTTTACGGACGAATCAAAATTAGACATGTCAACATTAGAAAAATCATAATTTCTATATAGAAAAAAAATTAAATCTACTCCTGCATTCTTTTTTTTTTCTCAATCCAACATACTTATTTGCCTTGCCACCATCCTAGACACACCCATCTACTCCTGCATTCTTTTTTTTTTCTCTAGCATAATCCCGTCATCATCATTATCGTTGTTGTTTTCTTTATCAGAAAAAACATTAATTAAAGAAATAAAAATCAAATTGAGTCAAAAATAATTCCGGCGAAACTCCATTTTTTCCGACAAGACTAATATGAATCTGAAATTATTTTCTTTGAAATCACTACATAATTCAAATTCTAAAGAACCCACAACAGTGAAGAAGAAAAAATATCAACTAATCTTGATTGTTATTTGAAAAAAAAGAATGAGATTGAGAAAAATGACAACTACAATACTGAATTAGAATAAAGGAGAGGACGTAGGTGATAGCCATTGGAGTATGCAGTTTTAGCCGGAGGCCGCTGTGTGTTTTCCGGCGAAGAAGAAAATGAGGAAGAATGGAAGTCGGGGGTGGGCGTTTTGGCGAAGAAGAAAAGGCAGAGAAGAGTTTTTCTTTTTCTTTTTTTGGCCGAAAACAATTTTTTATTTTATTTTACTTTTTAATATATTTTAATTATTATTATGGGCCCAACGCCACATGTCCTTTTCTGATTAGTTACTATGCCACGTCATCGCGAGTGTATGACACACAATTTCTATTTTTAGTTGATTGTCAAAACATGTTTAATTGGTATTTATTTTTACTAATAAAAGTGTTCAATTGGAACCAGCCTAAGATGAGGTGTTCAACTGAAATACACGGACAACTTTAAGTGGCTACAGATGACTTTGGTCTATTTTATTTCATTGATTGCATATGTTTTATGTTGTATCTCTCAATATAGAATTTAAATACAAATGGTTATGCTTTCAAATACACTAAGATAGGTCGGATTCATTAACGATCTTTCAAATACGGATACAATCTGTGTTGCCACGATTATTCATATACAATCTTAATTAAAATTTGAAGTAATAATGAGTTTACCTAAATTACCAAATTGTAGTATGTATTTGTTAATGTTCATTCAGTCTTTCTATTCATCATAGTTCTTTCTCAACATTTTTTTAGTATTTTAATTACCAGATGTTAGTTTACTTTTTGTATTCATTTTACATATATTGAACTTGAATAGTTTTGTATTTCGTCTTGATCATCTTGTATTCAGTCTTCGTAATTATATACCTTGTATTTTATAAATTAAAGACTTATCAGATCAATATAGTTGTATGCACTGTTACTTTCAGAAAAGCAAATCAATTACACAAGACAGTTTGAAGTAATATATTAAAATGAATACATAATAAATGACAAATACAAACTGACATCTGAATACATTTCGAAATATAATATTCATTAAAGATGATCAAAATATCAATTACATAAAAATAAGGACAAACAAAATTATCCAACACTTTCCAAAAAAAATACAAACATATCTAACTATTCAGTGCGTGGTCCATTCCTGCATGACCGCCTATTATTCCCCTTACATCCACAGGTACTACAAGAATTCTTGTTCTTCTTCCCATATAGCTCACTGTACGATTTACTACAATTTATCAGGTACTACATTACATTGATCATATCCTTTTCAATAAGGGATACAATGTAGTTCAATAAACAGAAAACAAAGAACCAAATAAATAAACGAAAATACAGTATAATTGTCGTAAAAAATTGTACATGCTCCAATTTGTTTTCCGTAGGGATACAATTTGATTCAAAAAACTAAAAACAAACAGCCAATGAAAAAAGCATGTCTTCAAACAATTCATTATTATTTTCGTATTCAACAAGAAAAAAAATCAACGAATTCACCAAAACTAATTATTCATACGTTGTTCATAATACATACAATTTACAATGAAAATAGATACAGTTTACAAATATGTAAAAAAATTCATATCAAAATTATAATCAATTAGAAACAGATTAAGGATGAAGCAATTAACTAATACCTGGTCCAATTTGTATTCCACCAATTTTATCGAATTCCCAGCAGAAAAATCCTTCTCCAAAGCTGCTTGTCAACAATTTTTTTTGTCTTATTTCGTTCAAATCTATCTTACCAAACAGGAAAAAATAGATTTTAATCAAAATAAATTCATCAGAGATTGAGTATTTTCAATTGAATCTTGAATATCGATAATGAGAAAATTGATCAACAATGGGGT
>NW_006238943.1:1574526-1574842 GCF_000226075.1 Solanum tuberosum | reverse complement strand
TTTTAACTTTTGAACGATATATATTTGTTTTTGATACAGTTTTAAGTATTGAATGATATAGAATATGCATTGTTTTCTTCAAGTCAGTTATCAACTACATATGAATTACAGATTGACTCTCATAATTTCAGGATACTAGTTATATACAAACTGCATATTAATTGGATATAAATTTATGGATATCAGTTATATACAAACTACATAATAATTGGATACATAAACAGTTTAGTTTTGATATTTAATTGGAGATCAAAATGAACACCATATAATTGGTATCCAAACTGTATATAGTTGACATCCAATTATTCATACTAAC